>NW_899236.1:0-888 GCF_000209065.1 Trypanosoma cruzi | reverse complement strand
GTGCAACTGTGTGCGGCGGAGAAGCCACTTCCCCTTCGACTGCAAGTAGTATGCTCGCCGGCAGAGGAAGAGCAAACAAGTTATATCCACACTGCATGAGAGGCAAAACTACACACACACACACACACAACAAACAAACAAAAATAACAACGAAAACCAAAAGGCTCCGAGTAAAAAAAGTACAGGAGAATGCGTGCACATCCCTCATTGCCCAAATTGGTTGCAAAGACCTGATGGGCCTCCCTGCTTCCTGTGCGCCGCTCCAAGGGTCCTCTCACCACTGTACGTCGATGCACAGCAATGTGTGAATCCGCGCGTGCGCAGCATCAAAACGGTACGAAGCCCCACCATCCAGCCACTCCACCACGCCGTCAAATGCGCCCTCATCTCCTCTGCCGTTGGAGGCGGATTGTTTGGTCTTCGCAAGACTGAAACGGTCCAAGTCGCCACCAACGCTGTCAAACAGCCTCAAATCCTCTTCCGTGGCTACGACCCTGTTAAAGAGTTGGTGCCCGGGGCGACGTTCCACCCGACAGAGCACCACCCTGTGTTTCCCGCGTGCCCCGTCAATTCTACCAAATGGCAGTGCGACCCGCAGTGAGCTTGAAAAGAACAGAGGCCGCCGCCGAGCTGCCGGAAGACGCTCCTCTATGCTTGCGTCGGGGGTTCCTCGGAAGAGCAACATGGGGTGGGAGGTTGCATCTGCAAGTGGTGGTGGGGCGTACACGCGCACGCATGTCACCTCCAATTCCGGTGCAGAGGCTCCGTGATGTTCTGCCAGGCGCACCTGCTCCAAGGCGCCCTCCAAAAGATGCTGCGGGGTTCCGCTCCGCTCACACGCCTCCCGCAAGGCGGCAGAGGCGGAGACAAGGCTGAGAAATGCACCCG
>NW_899235.1:0-888 GCF_000209065.1 Trypanosoma cruzi | reverse complement strand
CCATCTGTTTGCGTGTTCACACACTGGACACCAAACAACCCTGAACTATCCGCTGCTTGGAGGAATTTCGCGAGGTGTTGCCCACACGGGTGCTGCACTCGGCTGATCGTTTTCGAGCGGCTGCTGCATCACACGTTGTGGTCCAAATTTTTGTTTCCGATTATGAATGGTGGGAGTCAGAGACACTCTCTGTCACCATCTGTTTGCGTGTTCATGCACTGGACACCAAACAACCCTGAATTATCCGCTGCTTGGAGGAATTTCGCGAGCTCTTGCCCACACGGGTGCTGCACTCGGCTGATCGTTTTCGAGCGGCTGCTGCATCACACGTTGTGGCCCAAATTTTTGTTTCCAATTATGAATGGTGGGAGTCAGAGACACTCTCTGTCACTATCTGTTTGTGTGTTCACACACTGGACACCAAACAACCCTGAACTATCCGCTGCTTGGAGGAATTTCGCGAGCTCTTGCCCACAAGGGTGCTGCAGTCGGCTGATCGTTTTCGAGCGGCTGCTGCATCACACGTTGTGGTCCAAATTTTTGTTTCCAATTATGAATGGTGGGAGTCAGAGACACTCTCTGTCACCATCTGTTTGCGTGTTCACACACTGGACACCAAACAACCCTGAACTATCCGCTGCTTGGAGGAATTTCGCGAGGTGTTGCCCACACGGGTGCTGCACTCGGCTGATCGTTTTCGAGCGGCTGCTGCATCACACGTTGTGGTCCAAATTTTTGTTTCCGATTATGAATGGTGGGAGTCAGAGACACTCTCTGTCACCATCTGTTTGCGTGTTCATGCACTGGACACCAAACAACCCTGAATTATCCGATGCTTGGAGGAATTTCGCGAGCTCTTGCCCGCACGGTGCTGCACTCGGCTGATCG
>NW_899234.1:0-888 GCF_000209065.1 Trypanosoma cruzi | reverse complement strand
GAAGAGTGTGTGTGCGGGCGGTGCGTGGCTCTCTCACACTCACTCTCACGCGGCCACCACCGCAGCCGCAGCCGTACAAACCACGAAACAGATGGAATCAGTGCGATTGCAGAACTCGCACACCGTCCTGCAAACCAGAAGTTTAAAAAGCAATATGAAACAAGAATTCAAAAAAAAAAAAATGGAAAAAACTTAGGCTTCTGCGGGAATCGAACCCGCGTCCCCGGATGACATTGTGAGCGTGTTTGCCACTGAGCTATAAAAATGCGGTCGCGCGACCCCTTTTCACGTAAAGTATTAATTTCGATCTTCGAACAATCGAGCACATTTGCGTTGTCCCCTGGAAAACGAAAACGACATGTTTAGGGTGCGCCGCCGCAGCGTGGTTACTACGATAAGTTCGTCATATATCTCTCGTACGGGGCCGCAGCCGCAGCGTGGTTACTACGATAAGTCGTCATATATCTCTCGTACGGGGCCGCAGCCGCAGCGTGGTTACTACGATTCGTCGTGTTGTATCCAACGTCCGGGGCAGCCGCTGCAACTTGGATAATTCGACACGTCGTCCTGTATCTAACGTCCGGGGCAGCCGCTGCAAACTTGGATAATTCGACACGTCGTCCTGTATCCAACGTCCGGGGCCACCGCCCTACCATTTTTTATTTCTTGCAGCGGCCAACCCCGGCAGTAAGGACAAAAAAAAGAATCGCGTTTTCTTTAATGTTTTTCCTGTTTGGGGGCGGGGATCTTTGTTTTCTACGATTGTCTCTTTTTTTTTGTCTGTTCCAGGTTGGTTTTTAGGAGGCTTGATGTGCCTGCTGGGTGATCGCCGGCTTTTTTATTGGTGATTGCGTATTTTTGGCTTACCGGTGTGCCGCTCCAGCGCCA
>NW_899233.1:0-888 GCF_000209065.1 Trypanosoma cruzi | reverse complement strand
AATTTGTGCGTGTGTGCTATCTGCCTCTCTCTGCCGTTGCTTTCTTCTGACTCTCTTGTGGCGCACAGCTGCTCTGCAATTATAGGCGCTGCCAAACACACAAGCACATGCACACACATGCCGTGTTTAAAACGCTGAGAATGCACGCACGCACAGGATTGTGGCTGCGGAGGCCCTCGCGAGGGGCGAAGAAGCCTGCGTTTTGTTTTTTTGACATGTTGCTCGGTGTGTGCTGACGCGTGACGAATAACAACACGCCCCAATAAGCAGAAAAGAAGTAAAACAAAATGGCACTGAGCGGCACACCGGTAAGCCAAAAATACGCAATCACCAATAAAAAAGCCGGCGATCACCCAGCAGTCACATCAAGCCTCCTAAAACCAACCTGGAATAGACAAAAAAAGGGGGGGGGGGGCAATCATAGAAAACAAAGATCCGCCCCCCCAAACAGGAAAAGCATTAAAAAAAAAAGCGATCCTGTTTTTTGTCCTTACTGCCGGGGTTGGCCGCCGCAGGGAATAAAAAAGAGTAGGGCGGTGGCCCCGGACGAGAGATACATGACGACGTGTCGAATTATCCAAGTTGCAGCGGCTGCCCCGGACGAGAGATACATGACGACGTGTCGAATTATCCAAGTTGCGGCGGTCCGCCCCGAACGAGAGATACATGACAACGAATCGATGTATCCACGCTGCGGCGACGGCCCCGTACGAGAGATATATGACGACGAATCGAAGTATTCACGCTGCGGCTGCGGCCCCGTACGAGAGATATATGACGACGAATCGAGGTATCCACGCTGCGGCGGCGCACCCTAAACATGTCGCTTTCGTTTTCCAGGGGACAACGCAAATGTGCTCGATTGTTCGAAGATCGAACTTAACACCT
>NW_899232.1:0-888 GCF_000209065.1 Trypanosoma cruzi | reverse complement strand
AATTAGAAATGGTGGGAGTCTGAGACACTCTCTTTCAATGTCTGTTTGCGTGTTCACACACTGAACACCAAACAACCGGGAACTATCCGCTGCTTGGAGGAATTTCGCGAGATCTTGCCCACAGGGGTGCTGCAGTCGGCGGATCGTTTTCGAGTGGCTGCTGCACCACACGTTGTGGTCTATGTTTTTGTTTCGAATTATGAATGGTGGTGGTCAGAGGCACTCTCTGTCAATGTCTGTTTGCGTGTTCCCACACTGGACGCCAAACAACCCTGAACTATCCGCTGCTTGGAGGAATGTCGCGAGATCTTGCCCACAAGGGTGCTGCAGTCGGCGGATCGTTTTCGAGTGGCTGCTGCACCACACGTTGTGGTCTATGTTTTTGTTTCGAATTATGAATGGTGGTGGTCAGAGGCACTCTCTGTCAATGTCTGTTTGCGTGTTCACACACTGAACACCAAACAACCCGGAACTATCCGCTGCTTGGAGGAATGTCGCGAGATCTTGCCCACAGGGGTGCTGCAGTCGGCGGATCGTTTTCGAGCGGCTGCTGCACCGCACGCTGTGGTCTAAATTTTTGTTTCGAATTATGAATGGTGGGAGTCTGAGACACTCTCTTTCAATGTCTGTTTGCGTGTTCCCACACTGGACGCCAAACAACCCTGAACTATCCGCTGCTTGGAGGAATGTCGCGAGCTCTTGTCCACAGGGGTGCTGCACTCGGCGGATCGTTTTCGAGTGGCTGCTGCACCACACGTTGTGGTCTATGTTTTTGTTTCGAATTATGAATGGTGGTGGTCAGAGGCACTCTCTGTCAATGTCTGTTTGCGTGTTCCCACACTGGACGCCCAACAACCCCTGACTATCCGCTGCTTGGAGGATGTCGCG
>NW_899231.1:0-888 GCF_000209065.1 Trypanosoma cruzi | reverse complement strand
GAAAATGAATGGGCACAACGCCCTGGACACGAATCCCCACTACAAATAGTCACCTCGCAGGGTGTGGAGCGGCGTGAGTCCCGACGACCGCCTCGCCTCTCTCAACGACGTGAACTTGACACTGCGTGATTTAGGCGGCAACAACACCGTGCGTGCGTGCGTGTCTTGTGCGTTGCTGCCTCTAATGGGATTGTGTTTGGGTCGTGACAGCCTTCTGAGCCACAGAGTGTGGATCCGCGGCTCCTCACCTAGAATACATGCCGAATTGCCCGCCTTTTTTTTACTTCTATTTCTTCAATTTCTTTACTTTTAAATGTCTTTTTTCACTGTAGTTCAGCTGGAGCAGTAAGTACTGTTGTTTTTGCTTTACGTAATGTTTGTTTGCTGCAAACTGTAATGAGCGAAGTGTTTTTCCTACTGTTTTTCTTCTTTTGTTGTCCACACGCGGTGCCGGCCCTGCGGCTGTGCGTCCCACGGACTGCACGAAAGGGGGATTGGAGGAACAGGCGGGATGCCGCACGAAATGTGAGGGATGTTGTGTGGGCTGGTGGAATAATGCGATCTTTTTTATTATTACGTTTTTCGTTTGTGCAGGTAATATGTGCAAGCACCCAATCGTCTTTAGCTGCATGGCACATGAAAGTCCTGCCGAATCATTTTTTTTTTCCATGAGTCCTGCAGGGGTCCCACACTTTGTTTGTTTGTTTGTTTCATTCTTTTTCATTTTTGGTAATTCCCTGCGGATATGTTTTTGTCTCCGCCGTTTTGACTGTTACTTTGTTTCTTCTTGTTTCGTTGGGTGTGTCCCTCTGCTGATTGTGCTTCTGACATTTTCCATTTCTTCTGCCTTCTTTCCTGCTAGAGGCGCCGATGGTCCGCGACGACGAT
>NW_899230.1:0-888 GCF_000209065.1 Trypanosoma cruzi | reverse complement strand
AATTCCTCCAAGCAGCGGATAGTTCAGGGTTGTTTGGTGTCCAGTGTGTGAACAGGCAAAAAGACGTTGACAGAGAGTGTCTCTGACTCCCACCATTCATAATTGGAAACAAATATTTGGACCACAACGTGTGATGCAGCAGCCGCTCGAAAACGATCAGCCAAGTGCAGCACCCGTGCGGGCAAGAGCTCGCGAAATTCCTCCAAGCAGCGGATAGTTCAGGGTTGTTTGGTGTCCAGTGTGTGAACACGCAAACAGATATTGACAGAGAGTGTCTCTGACTCCCACCATTCACAATCGGAAACAAAAATTTGGACCACAACGTGTGATGCAGCAGCCGCTCGAAAACGATCAGCCGAGTGCAGCACCCGTGTGGGCAAGAGCTCGCGAAATTCCTCCAAGCAGCGGATAGTTCAGGGTTGTTTGGTGTCCAGTGTGTGAACACGCAAACAGATATTGACAGAGAGTGTCTCTGACTCCAACCATTCACAATCGGAAACAAAAATTTGGACCACAACGTGTGATGCAGCAGCCGCTCGAAAACGATCAGCCGAGTGCAGCACCCGTGTGGGCAAGAGCTCGCGAAATTCCTCCAAGCAGCGGATAGTTCAGGGTTGTTTGGTGTCCAGTGTGTGAACAGGCAAAAAGACGTTGAAAGAGAGTGTCTCTGACTCCCACCATTCATAATTGGAAACAAATATTTGGACCACAACGTGTGATGCAGCAGCCGCTCGAAAACGATCAGCCAAGTGCAGCACCCGTGTGGGCAAGAGCTCGCGAAATTCCTCCAAGCAGCGGATAGTTCAGGGTTGTTTGGTGTCCAGTGTATGAACACGCAAACAGATATTGACAGAGAGTGCCTCTGACTCCAACCATTCACATCGGAAA
>NW_899229.1:0-888 GCF_000209065.1 Trypanosoma cruzi | reverse complement strand
CCACAGTGGGAGCCATTCTTGGAGACTTCTCCAAGCGAGGTTGCTGCAGAATTTTTAGAACTGTGCACGGATGCGGGACTCACCTTGGTTAACACCCCTGGTGAGATCACGTATGCCCGTGGCACAAGAGAACGATCCTGTATCGATCTGACATGGTCAAAGCATTTGACTGTGTCGGATTGGTCAGCTTCTGTGTCGCCGCTTAGTGATCATTATATGCTGACATTTACGCTGCATCAGGCATTTAAGGATACCATACCTTCGGCACCCCCCTCGGCACCTAAGTTTTTCTACAGTTGGGGGAAGTGCAAGTGGGATTTATTCGTTAAGGACTTCGACGCACAACTTCCGGCATACGACTATAAGAAGCAGTCCACCGGCATTAAAGCTTTCACGAGAGCGCTTATTACCTCGTATCGACGACATTGCCCCCGCGGCATGCACAAGGACGGTCCCAGGCTTTGGGACGACACTCTCATGGAGGCAGAGCGGATGGCTACCGACAGCAAGGCCCGCTATCTACAGTTACCGACGCCCGACCGTGAGGCAGAAATGCAGCGGACAAGGAGTCAATTCTTCCTCCTGCTCCGAGAGCGCTTGCGCAACACGTATCTACGTCGCATCAGCAAGTTAAATCCAGGCGAGCCACTCGCATGGAAATACATTTCCGGACGAAAAAAGGCATCACTTCCATCCCCCACATCAATTTTATTAGGAGATGGTCAACACACTTATAAAACAGCAAGGAGAGCAGCGAATGCTCTCAATCGCATCTTTCTTCCATATCATCCCTCTCACAAGGCAGTTAGGTTTTCCCAAAGGCATCAACAGACAGAGTGCATCTTTGAACATTAATGCTTCCTTTCTTTTTGGGCAGCAGAACAACAA
>NW_899228.1:0-888 GCF_000209065.1 Trypanosoma cruzi | reverse complement strand
CGATTCCGTCCGTCACCAACGACGATTTTTCAGGCGATACCCGATGCTTTGGTACAGCAGGCCGACAGTGATTGTTGTGTGGCTGCTGCTACCGCTGGCCTCGTTCCCTTTGTGCTTCTTGTTGTGTGGCTGCTGCTACTGCTGGCCTCGTTCCCTTTGTGCTTCTTGGTGTGGTTGCTGCGGCGGTAGTGGTGGTGCCTCTTTGAGCAGCCGCGGCGGCTGGGCGCAATCAAACTGCGGCAGGGCGACAGTATTTACTTGGCACATTGACCCTGCACTCCAGTTGTGCAAAACCGTAGCAATGACAATATAATACACTCACTGCATTCCCCATGTCCTTCATTGCTTGCGGTGATGGGCAAAATGACCGGTCTTTTATTGCATTGTTTGTTATTCTGGGAAAAGGTGTTTTTGTTTTATTGCTTGGAGGGTCTAACTTCCGTGAAAACTGTGTGTGAACGAAGTAACATGGAGAGAAAAGACATTTCCCAGCACCACATGTATACACGCGTTTTTTGATGCGATTGGGACGAGGGGAAACCACCGTACTCTAATCATGAGGAAAAAGTAAAGGAAATGTGCTCCAATGGAGGCGGGGTCGTGCCAGCAGCTGTTTCTCTGAAGGACAGGGACGACTGCCTCTGCCTCCGTAATTGGTGCATGCGGCTTTATCTTTTACGCTTTTTTTTGTTTTTGTGACTTTGCTTCTTTTTTTTTGTGCGTCATTGCGAGAATGTGGTGCTTAAATAATTTTTGTGCTTCGGCTTTCAATCTGCATGCACCCTTTTAATTTTTCTGCCTTCCCGGCTTTTTGCATCCGTTTTTGATTGGCTGTGTGTGTTTCGGGTGCTCTGCTGCACTGTGGGTAGTGGTCTTAATCCTCTTCCA
>NW_899227.1:0-888 GCF_000209065.1 Trypanosoma cruzi | reverse complement strand
GTTGCTGTTGGGTCCCTTTTTAAGAAAGATGTATAGTCATTGAAGGCACCAGCTGCGAACCTCTCAGAAATCGCCATTTGGTTGTGTACAACCAGGATTAAAGAAAGCTCCTCAGGGAAATGCCCAAAATCAGAGGTACCGGGAATTGCAGGAGTTTCGTAGATCATTACCTTCTTACAAGCGGAGAGATGAAATCATTAATGCTTTAAAACAAAACAATGTCTTGATTGTAAGTGGGGACACTGGATGTGGTAAGACAACTCAAATACCTCAAATTTTGTACGATTCTGAAGTCTTTCAAAAAGATCTAGAAATAATTTGCACACAACCTCGCAGAATCAGCGCACTTTCTGTTGCACAACGTGTTGCAGAAGAACGTGGTGAGACATGTGGAAACAGCTGCGGTTATATTATACGTTTTGATAATATGACAAGTCCTAGTACAAAGATTGTTTATATGACAACCGGTATACTACTGCGTCGCTTGCACACTGATCCACAGCTAAATGGTGTTTCGTGTATCATTGTGGATGAAGTACACGAAAGAGATGTGGAGACGGATTTTTGTCTGTTGCTGCTTCGTGACAGGCTAATAGAACAACAAAGAAATAATCAACTATACAAAAATCATGTGAAGGTGGTGGTGATGTCTGCCACTGTACAGATAGAGAAGGTAGCGTCGTATTTTGTCTGCGTATGTGGTGGAAGAGCTCCGCCTATTATTAGCATCCCGGGAACGTTGTTTCCTGTAGAGGAATGTTTTTTGGAGGAGGCCTTAAAATGGACTCATTTGCCACCTTCTGCGGTCCCTGCTATCTCCATGTTGGCTAATGTTTCAGAAAAAAAAAGCAAAAACCACAATTCAGAGGATGGGAATGATAGCTCTAT
>NW_899226.1:0-888 GCF_000209065.1 Trypanosoma cruzi | reverse complement strand
GCTGCATCACACGTTGTGGCCCAAATTTTTGTTTCCGATTGTGAATGGTGGGAGTCAGAGACAATCTCTGTCAATGTCTGTTTGCGTGTTCATACACTGGACACCAAACAACCCTGAACTATCCGCTGCTTGGAGGAATTTCGCGAGCTCTTGCCCACACGGGTGCTGCACTCGGCTGATCGTTTTCGAGCGGCCGCTGCATCACACGTTGTGGTCCAAATTTTTGTTTCCGATTGTGAATGGTGGGAGTCAGAGACACTCTCTGTCAATATCTGTTTGCGTGTTCACACACTGGACACCAAACAACCCTGAATTATCCGCTGCTTGGAGGAATTTCGCGAGCTCTTGCCCACACGGGTGCTGCACTCGGCTGATCGTTTTCGAGCGGCCGCTGCATCACACGTTGTGGCCCAAATTTTTGTTTCCGATTGTGAATGGTGGGAGTCAGAGACAATCTCTGTCAATGTCTGTTTGCGTGTTCATACACTGGACACCAAACAACCCTGAACTATCCGCTGCTTGGAGGAATTTCGCGAGCTCTTGCCCACAAGGGTGCTGCACTCGGCTGATCGTTTTCGAGCGGTCGCTGCATCACACGTTGTGGTCCAAATTTTTGTTTCCAATTGTGAATGGTGGGAGTCAGAGGCACTCTCTGTCAATATCTGTTTGCGTGTTCATACACTGGACACCAAACAACCCTGAATTATCCGCTGCTTGGAGGAATTTCGCGAGCTCTTGCCCACACGGGTGCTGCACTCGGCTGATCGTTTTCGAGCGGCCGCTGCATCACACGTTGTGGTCCAAATTTTTGTTTCCGATTGTGAATGGTGGGAGTCAGAGACACTCTCTGTCAATATCTGTTTGCGTGTTCATACACTGGACACCAAA
>NW_899225.1:0-888 GCF_000209065.1 Trypanosoma cruzi | reverse complement strand
TCAGAGTATTAGTTGTGTGTTATTGGTTATTAATGATTGTAGTGTACATAGTATGGTGTTAGAGGACGTCAACAGTGAGAGGTTAGATGGTAGTAGATTATGTATTATGTCTTTGTGAGTCTATAAGTGTTCTGTATATTAATCTATAAATAATGTTTGTGTTGCGTAGGTAATGGTGTGGTACTGAGTTTGTTGCTGTTAAAAGGGTATCGGGAAATTGAGAATTTTTGGTTTTGGGAGGGGCGTTCAACTTTTGGGGCGGAAATTCATGCATCTCCCCCGTACATTATTTTGGCGAAAATCCTAAATTTCACGGGAGGTGGGGGTTCGATTGGGGTTGGTGTAATATAGCAGAGGAGGTTGGTAGTTGCGTAATGGTATATTGAAGTTTATTTTATAGTTTGTTAGTAATAGATGTGGATATTGACTATTGTGTAGTAACTTAGTGTAATCAGTTTGTAGGGTAGTGGTCATTGATTGTTAATATTGATTTGATAAATAACTATGATATTGATTCTATTAAATGTTTATTTACCTGTTGTGGTGGTTGTTGGTGACGGGGTTGTGGGGTTCGAAAAAGTGGAAAGTCTGGTTTTGGGAGGGGCGTTCAACTTTTGGGGCGGAAATTCATGCATCTCCCCCGTACATTATTTTCGCCAAAACGCTAAATTTACGGGGAGGTGGGGTTCGATTGGGGTTGGTGTAATATAAGGTGAAGTGGTATATGTGTTTATTGTATATTAGTTTATGTTCTGTGTTATTGAAGTATTATGAGTAGGTGTATGATGTTTTATATCGCGTGAGTTAGTAAAGTTAATCTGTTGTGAATAGATAAGTATTATGTTTGTTGTTCTTTGTTTAGTTAGTGTTGATAGGTGGTTGTGAGTT
>NW_899224.1:0-888 GCF_000209065.1 Trypanosoma cruzi | reverse complement strand
GTGGCCGCGTGAGAGTGAGTGTGAGAGAGCCATGCACCGCCCGCATACACACACTTCCTTCTCTCTCTGTGTGTGTGTCCCCTTGCATGGACTCTCGTCGTCGCCTCACCCCACGAAGCACACACAATAATGTGCCCATTGTATATATGCATGCACACCCATGCAGGCCCGTTGGTGCTCTCTTTTGCACGACACGCACCGCTGCCGTCCTGCCTGGCTGCATGGGCGGAGCACCGTAACTGTTTCTGTTTTGTTTTCATTGCATTGAGTGGGCGACCCTTCTCTCTCTCTCCCTGTGTGTGTGTTTTGCTTTACGGGAGCAATGAGAGTGTGTGTGCGCTGGTAGTCCCACGCTTCGGCTTTTTGTTTTGTTTTTCTTTTTGATTTTGTGGTTGAGTGCACCCATTCCGCGGCTGCGTGTGTGTGTGTGTGATGATATGAGTAATTTGCGTGTGTGCTTATCTGCCTCTCTCTGCCGTTGCTTTCTTCAGACTCTCTTGTGGCGCACAGCTGCTCTGCAAGTATAGGCGCTGACAAACACACACACACATGCACACACATGCCGTGCTTAAAACGCTGAGAATGCACGCACGCACAGGATTGTGGCTGCCGAGGCCCTCGCGAGGGGGAAAAAACCTGCATTTTTTTTTTTTTGACATGTTGCTCGGTGTGTGCTGACGCGTGACGAATAACAACACGCCCCAATAAGCAGAAAAGAAGTAAAACAAAATGGCGCTGAGCGGCACACCGGTAAGCCAAAAATACGCAATCACCAATAAAAAAGCCGGCGATCACCCAGCAGGCACATCAAGCATCCTCAAAACCAACCTGGAACAGACAAAAAAAAAGAGACAATCATAGAAAACAAGATCCCCGCCCCCAAACAGG
>NW_899223.1:0-888 GCF_000209065.1 Trypanosoma cruzi | reverse complement strand
CTGCAGTTTGTTGGGGGTGCTGAGGTGGTCGAGTCAGCCGGTGTCCTGATCCGCGTGAGCCGGACGGTGATGCGTTCCTCCGTTGTTGCTTTTGCACTCGCCTTCCCGCAGCACTGCGACATTGCTGTCACGGAGGTTGATGCGGTGCAGTCTTCCGCAGTCTATTTGCCGGACACCGTGAATAAAATGCTGAGCGTAGTGACGCTGCACGACGTTGTGTTGAATGCGTCTTCGCTGTTGGTCAGCAACGTCAAGGCGCATGCAATGAGGTATGGTGCGTTCGGTTTGTACTCCACAGGGGAGCTGTCGCTCGTGGGTGGCAGCTCGCTGTACACGCGGTACTGCAGCTTCGATGGATACACACACCTGTTCTACTCGAATATCCTTGGAGTCTGCGATCACTCTGTTTTTGCTTTGCTCAACAACACAATGGCCTCCGGGAGAAGCCTCCTGTACCAGTACCGTGGCTTCAGCGTGTCAGATCACAGCGTGTTGCGCGTGGTGGGGAACAGCGGTTCTGTGTCCTATGCCATCTATTCACTAAGCTTTTTTACCGTTGAGCAGTCAAGCTGGCTGGATTGGCGCGACAACGACGTGGAGTTGGGTGCGATGTTCTGTTACTCCCTAATAACTACTGTGAACATCGACGGCAGCAGTGTTGTGACGCTGACGGGCTGCAGGATGGACTCGACGGGGTTGTCGGTACCTCTGCTATCTCGGGCCGACGCCGGCTACCGGTTCGTTGCTGGGTGCCTGACGGTTGCGGGACGGGAGGTGACGACGGCGGCCGAACTGGAGCTGAACGGCATCACCAACGTGACGACGGTTGCCGCGTGCGGTGAGTGCACGAAGGACGGCGACTGCTTTGCCCCGCTGACGACGGCGGTC
>NW_899222.1:0-888 GCF_000209065.1 Trypanosoma cruzi | reverse complement strand
CGGATCGTTTTCGAGTGGCTGCTGCACCACACGTTGTGGTCTAAATTTTTGTTTCGAATTATGAATGGCGGGAGTCAGAGGCACTCTCTTTCAATGTATGTTTGCGTGTTCACACACTGGACACCAAACAACCCTGAACTATCCGCTGCTTGGAGGAATTTCGCGAGCTCCTGCCCACAATGGTGCTGCAGTCGGCGGATCGTTTTCGAGCGGCTGCTGCACCACACGTTGTGGTCTATGTTTTTGTTTCCAATTATGAATGGCGGGAGTCAGAGGCACTCTCTTTCAATGTATGTTTGCGTGTGCACACACTGGACACCAAACAACCCTGAACTATCCGCTGCTTGGAGGAATTTCGCGAGCTCCTGCCCACAATGGTGCTGCACTCGGCGGATCGTTTTCGAGCGGCTGCTGCACCACACGCTGTGGTCTATGTTTTTGTTTCCAATTATGAATGGCGGGAGTCAGAGGCACTCTCTTTCAATGTATGTTTGCGTGTGCACACACTGGACACCAAACAACCCGGAATTATCCGCTGCTTGGAGGAATTTCGCGAGCTCCTGCCCACAATGGTGCTGCACTCGGCGGATCGTTTTCGAGCGGCTGCTGCACCACACGTTGTGGTCTATGTTTTTGTTTCGAATTATGAATGGCGGGAGTCAGAGGCACTCTCTTTCAATGTATGTTTGCGTGTTCACACACTGGACACCAAACAACCCGGAATTATCCGCTGCTTGGAGGAATTTCGCGAGCTCCTGCCCACAATGGTGCTGCACTCGGCGGATCGTTTTCGAGCGGCTGCTGCACCACACGCTGTGGTCTATGTTTTTGTTTTCAATTATGAATGGCGGGAGTCAGAGGCACTCTCTTTCAATGTATGTTTGCGTG
>NW_899221.1:0-888 GCF_000209065.1 Trypanosoma cruzi | reverse complement strand
GATCAGCCGAGTGCAGCACCGTGTGGGCAAGAGCTCGCGAAATTCCCCCAAGCAGCGGATAATTCAGGGTTGTTTGGTGTCCAGTGTGTGAACACGCAAACAGATAGTAACAGAGAGTGCCTCTGACCCCCATCATTCATAATTGGAAACAAAAATTTAGACCACGACGTGTGATGCAGCAGCCGCTCGAAAACGATCAGCCGAGTGCAGTACCCGTGTGGGCAAGAGCTCGCGAAATTCCTCCAAGCAGCGGATAATTCAGGGTTGTTTGGTGTCCAGTATGTGAACACGCACACAGATATTGACAGAGAGTACCTCTGACCCCCACCATTCATAATTGGAAACAAAAATTTAGACCACGACGTGTGATGTAGCAGCCGCTCGAAAACGATCAGCCGAGTGCAGCACCCGTGTGGGCAAGAGCTCGCGAAATTCCCCCAAGCAGCGGATAATTCAGGGTTGTTTGGCGTCCAGTGTGTGAACACGCAAACAGATTTTAACAGAGAGTGCCTCTGACCCCCATCATTCACAATCGGAAACAAAAATTTGGACCACAACGTGTGATGCAGCAGCCGCTCGAAAACGATCAGCCTAGTGCAGCACCCGTGTGGGCAAGAGCTCGCGAAATTCCTCCAAGCAGCGGATAATTCAGGGTTGTTTGGTGTCCAGTGCATGAACACGCAAACCGATATTGACAGACAGTGCCTCTGACCCCCACCATTCACAATCGGAAACAAAAATTTAGACCACGACGTGTGATGCAGCAGCCGCTCGAAAACGATCAGCCGAGTGCAGTACCCGTGTGGGCAAGAGCTCGCGAAATTCCTCCAAGCAGCGGATAATTCAGGGTTGTTTGGTGTCCAGTATGTGAACACGCAACAGATATTG
>NW_899220.1:0-888 GCF_000209065.1 Trypanosoma cruzi | reverse complement strand
TCTTCGAAGGTGGAACCAACATTTGGACGTTGATGATAGATGAAAGCCGCGATGGGTGTGAGAGAAGAACTATCCGATGTTGCACAAGTTCCCTCGGGAAAAAACCGCCTTCCGAAAGAAAAAACGTCATTAAAAACTTGTGTACCGTCCTGTTTATAATGACACCGCTCTTGTGATCATCATGCTCCTCTTTGTCAAAAGACCCAGAACCATTCTCCCTGGCCTGAAAAGTCATGTGCTCAATGCGCTGTGCTGTTGCCCACACCACGGGGCTAAACGCCACTGGAGCTCCTTCGCAAATTTCCACAAGACAACGCCATACCCATTCCATCGCCTCCTGCTTTAAAAAAGCTGTGCGAATGCAAGAAGTGGCAGCCGCTGAGTTGGCCACCAAAAGAATGATATCCCGCACCCAAGCCCTGGACTCCAGCAGTAATTGAGCCACATCCCTCTCCTCATCAAGTTCGCTTAACAGCCAGCTCACAACCCAACCAACAGACACAATAATAGATGCGATGATGCTTACCTGTGTATCATCGCTCACACAGACACGTGGAACCCAACTGTCTGCCATTTGAAATCGGTCCACGTGCAGGGATTCCCTTCCCCAAAAGGTCTGCAAGAATCCACCACCGTCATTCACTGATGCCGCGTCAGAATTTATACCCACAAGGGAAGAACGAGAAGAACAAGAATAAAACACGGGAAATAGCGCTCCAACAGTAACAACAGGACGAAGACCATGTGCCTTAACATGTCCAGCAAGTAATTGAAGAATTGACTGTAGGCTCTTGTTCGCAGAGACTGGGTCCACCGCACTAACGTCTAAATCGTTTCGGCGTCCCGATGCGACATTCGCCAGATTTGTTGCAAGGTTATTTCGCCCTT
>NW_899219.1:0-888 GCF_000209065.1 Trypanosoma cruzi | reverse complement strand
CTTGGGTGGCCGCCGGTGCTTTTCTCGCTGCTGCCGTGGCAGCGCTGCTCTGGGGATGAGAGCCCTCTTTGTGTGTCTGTCTGTGTGTGTGTGTGTGTAGGTTGGGGAGCAAATTGTAGCAGGGTGGCACTTGGTGTCAAGAGGAATCTCCCGCATGCGGGCGTGCACACGGCAAACACCGCAGCCCATGCGCATCCACACAGCTCACACTCTGGGTCTTGTACATGGGTATTTACTGGGTTATTATTATTTGTCTCGATCGTTCGTTTTTTTTTTGTTTCACTCTTTGGTTTGTCTTTTTGTTTGTGTTTTTTGGTATATATTTTATATTTTTTGGCTGTCATTGTTCTTATGTGAATATAAATTGTTTCTTTGGGCGTGCTGTTGGCGGAGGGATCCTTACAGCAGCCACCCTGTGGGGTACAAAGGCGCTTGTGCACCGGTACCCTTGGCGGTTTTGAGCAGTGTTGCTTCTTTTCCCTGTGTGTGCTTTCGTCTTGTTGTGCTGTGCTCGCTCTGTGACGGGATCCTGTGTGTGCCGACCCCTCACTCCTCCCCGCTTCTCCTGTTTACTTGCACTTTCTGGACTGCGGAAGAAAACGCAGGCAAGATCAGCAAAAGCAACCATTGCAATAATTCGCAAGGATACCATGTCCGCCACCCGTCTCAACCGCTTCGCCGTGGTCCTCGTTGTGTGCGCCCTGCTGTACTTCCAGCTGGTGGTGGCCGCACAGGAGAATGAGACAAATGAATCGGGGTCCATTGACGCTACCGGCGCCGTCGCGCAGCCTTGGGTGGCCGCCGGTGCTTTTCTCGCTGCTGCCGTGGCAGCGCTGCTCTGGGGATGAGAGCCCTCTTTGTGTGTCTGTGTGTGTGTGTGTGTGTAGG
>NW_899218.1:0-888 GCF_000209065.1 Trypanosoma cruzi | reverse complement strand
TCGAGCAGCGAGGGATTTGGAACTATGCGTGCGTGGAATTTGTCCTGCCATGTGAACTGCGGGCAACACCGAGGGGCTGCCACTTTTACTCCGCAGAGTTGTTGTGTCTCTTCGCAGGGCTGGCAGGGAAATTCCATGCAGCCAGCTACTGCTGGTGTGTCCCCAAGTGTTGCCACTCCATGCGAATAATGTGCTTCAGCGAGTGAGGGGGTTGATTGGGTTTGTGTGCACTCTGATTGTGTTTGCTGCCTTGTGCGGGCACACAACACCTGAGGGGTGGGAAAATGGAGCGGGGCGATGCATGGCTGCGTTCCGCCCATCGTTCACTGCACGGTGGTGCGGTGCGCATTGTGGTGCTGACTCTCCGATGTGACTGCGGTCTCCTGCGCGGCAATGGCGGTGGGTGGAGGAGAGTGTTGGCCCGCGGCGTGACGGTGGGATCGTGCCTCCTTTTTATTCTTTGTGAAGGTGCACACTTATTTTTATTGTTAGTGATGGGGCAAACAGGCGGACAACGTGAATAAAACAAAACAGAAAAGGGCAATAATGTGGCGGTGTTGTTGCCAATTGCACGTTGTGTTGCTGCGGAGGCGGTGGGCCTTGACTGTTTTGCCGACAGGCGTTGCAGTGCGGCCGCATGACGCACCGACCGCCCCGCCATGCGAGCGCCACGCCCAACGCCATTGGGACTGCGGGACGAGACAGCCGCGAGCGTCCTTTGGAGCCAGCGGCACCTGTGTTGGCTCCGATGCTGCAGCTCAACATTTGCTGGGGAGTAAAGAGTGACCGCGTTGGACTCTTGACGGTCTGGTGGAAGATCTAATGCTGGACGGAGATACTCTGAGCACCAGCTTTAGGCTTAAATTTTTTTTTTTTTGAATTGTATTG
>NW_899217.1:0-888 GCF_000209065.1 Trypanosoma cruzi | reverse complement strand
TGACACTTTGTAAATGCATGGAGCAACGTTGCTGGGAGTTTGAACATCCCTTGAAGCAGTTCAGTCTGGACTTTACAGATGCCGTCCAGAGTCATCTTGACAAGAAGCGACCAAGCATGATGCTTCTACAGGAGATGACGGCACGCGAGATTGGATCTTTGGTTCACAATCAGCGCATGGGTGGTGTGATTGCTGGTTTGGTGGCGACATTTCCCTCCGTGAGCTTAAACATTGACGTGCAGCCCATCACCCACACAATTCTTCGTGTGAAGGTAACAATCACCTCGACATTCACCTGGAATAGCCGCTACCACGGCTCCTCGGAGCTCTTCTGGTTGTTCGTGGAGGACCAGGACAACAACTTTATTTTCCACCACGAGGCAGTCTCGCTAAAGCGGAAGGAGGTGGAGATGGGCGTGCCGGTCGTTGTGGACCTTTCGGTGCCAATTGTTCCCGAGTACGACATGTACTCTGTGCGTTTTTACAGCGACCGTTGGCTTGGCAGCCAGGAGGATTTTACTTTCTCCGTGGCACACTTGCATCTACCAGACGATACGCAATTAACAACGCGGCTGTTGCCTCTTGCACCTCTCCGTCGTGAAGTGATCCCGGAGGCCTACCACGCCATTTACAAGGGGTTTCCGCAGCTCAATGCGGTGCAAACACAAGTTTTTCACGCTATGTTTCACACGGACAGCAGTATTTTTCTCGGTGCACCGACTGGCAGTGGCAAGACGGTGGCTGCTGAGATGGCGATGCTGCGCGTGTTTGAGCAGTGCCCTCCCGGGTCGAAGATTGTGTACATTGCACCACTGAAGGCACTTGTGAAGGAGCGGGTGAAGGACTGGACGGCAAGATTTGATCGGCATCTCGGTCGACGTGTGTTGG
>NW_899216.1:0-888 GCF_000209065.1 Trypanosoma cruzi | reverse complement strand
CGCAGTCCTCGCCGTACGCACCGGTGCTGGTGCTGTCGGGCCTGCGGCTTGTGCGGTCCGTGCTGGTTGTGTTCGGCGTTGCTCTCGTGACGGTGATGACTGGTGGGCGGACGGTGGTGGTGGACGGCGCTGTGCTGGAGCTCGTCGGTGGCGGTGTCGCGCTGGACGCGGCTGTGCTCGGTGGCGACTTTGCGTTGTACGCGAGTGCGCGCGTGGTTGCGTCGGGGGGCGCTGTGCTGCGCGTGTCGGGGAGCCAGGTGTACGCCGCGCATCGGTTGGTGTTTGGCAGCGGTGTGGAGGCCAACGCGTCCGCCGTCGTGGTGAACGACAACGCCGGTGCGCTGACCGATGGCGCGCTGCTGGTGCTGCGGGGGTTGGCGTCGTTTGTTTCCGGGTCGTGGCTGTCGGTGCGCGGCAACAGCATCAGCGGCAGGCTCCTGTCGGTGCCGTCGTACCCGCGCCGTGCGGAGCTTGTGCAGAGCACGCTGACGCTCCACGGGAACGCGGGCAGCGGGACTGTCGTGATGGACGGCACCGTTGCGCTTGTAGGCACCGGCCGAAGGTTCGTCGTGGGGTGCCTGACGCTGAACGGGCAGGCGGTGCAGCCGATGGACTACAGGTCCGCCGGCATCATCGGGGAATTCCGCCCCGTGGCGTGTGGCGTGTGCGACGCCGACGTGCACTGTTTTGGTGCTGCGACGAGGGCGATGTCGGGGTCGTGTCGCTGCCGCTGTGCTGATGGCGGGTACGGGCGCGAATGCCTGCCGGTGTACCTGCCGCACGTGGACGGGTGCAACCGCACGCCCGGCATGCCGCTGCTGAGCCACACGGCGACGCTGACGGAGACGCGCAGCCTGACTTCAACGTGGACGCCAACGCCGACACCAA
>NW_899215.1:0-888 GCF_000209065.1 Trypanosoma cruzi | reverse complement strand
GTTTCCGATTGTGAATGGTGGGAGTCAGAGGCACTCTCTGTCAATATCTGTTTGCGTGTTCACACACTGGACACCAAACAACCCTGAACTATCCGCTGCTTGGAGGAATTTCGCGAGCTCTTGCCCACACGGGTGCTGCACTCGGCTGATCGTTTTCGAGCGGCTGCTGCATCGCACGTTGTGGTCCAAATTTTTGTTTCCGATTGTGAATGGTGGGAGTCAGAGGCACTGTCTGTCAATATCGGTTTGCGTGTTCACACACTGGACACCAAACAACCCTGAACTATCCGCTGCTTGGAGGAATTTCGCGAGCTCTTGCCCACACGGGTGCTGCACTCGGCTGATCGTTTTCGAGCGGCTGCTGCATCACACGTTGTGGTCCAAATTTTTGTTTCCGATTGTGAATGGTGGGAGTCAGAGGCACTCTCTGTCAATATCTGTGTGCGTGTTCACACACTGGACACCAAACAACCCTGAATTATCCGCTGCTTGGAGGAATTTCGCGAGCTCTTGCCCACAAGGGTGCTGCACTCGGCTGATCGTTTTCGAGCGGCTGCTGCATCGCACGTTGTGGTCCAAATTTTTGTTTCCGATTATGAATGGTGGGAGTCAGAGGCACTCTCTGTCAATATCTGTTTGCGTGTTCACACACTGGACACCAAACAACCCTGAACTATCCGCTGCTTGGAGGAATTTCGCGAGCTCTTGCCCACACGGGTGCTGCACTCGGCTGATCGTTTTCGAGCGGCCGCTGCATCACACGTTGTGGTCCAAATTTTTGTTTCCGATTGTGAATGGTGGGAGTCAGAGGCACTCTCTGTCAATATCTGTTTGCGTGTTCACACTCTGGACACCAAACAACCCTGAACTATCCGCTGCTGGAGGAAT
>NW_899214.1:0-888 GCF_000209065.1 Trypanosoma cruzi | reverse complement strand
GTGCAGCACCATTGTGGGCAAGAGCTCGCGAAACTCCTCCAAGAAGCGGATAATTCAGGGTTGTTTGGTGTCCAGTGTGTGCACACGCAAACATACATTGAAAGAGAGTGCCTCTGACTCCCGCCATTCATAATTCGAAACAAAAATTTAGACCACAGCGTGTGGTGCAGCAGCCGCTCGAAAACGATCCGCCGAGTGCAGCACCATTGTGGGCAAGAGCTCGCGAAACTCCTCCAAGAAGCGGATAATTCAGGGTTGTTTGGTGTCCAGTGTGTGCACACGCAAACATACATTGAAAGAGAGTGCCTCTGACTCCCGCCATTCATAATTCAAGACAAAAATTTAGACCACAGCGTGTGGTGCAGCAGCCGCTCGAAAACGATCCGCCGACTGCAGCACCCTTGTGGGCAAGAGCTCGCGAAATTCCTCCAAGCAGCGGATAATTCAGGGTTGTTTGGTGTCCAGTGTGTGCACACGCAAACATACATTGAAAGAGAGTGCCTCTGACTCCCGCCATTCATAATTCAAGACAAAAATTTAGACCACAGCGTGTGGTGCAGCAGCCGCTCGAAAACGATCCGCCGACTGCAGCACCATTGTGGGCAAGAGCTCGCGAAACTCCTCCAAGCAGCGGATAATTCAGGGTTGTTTGGTGTCCAGTGTGTGCACACGCAAACATACATTGAAAGAGAGTGTCTCTGACTCCCGCCATTCATAATTCAAGACAAAAATTTAGACAACAGCGTGTGGTGCAGCAGCCGCTCGAAAACGATCCGCCGACTGCAGCACCCTTGTGGGCAAGAGCTCGCGAAACTCCTCCAAGCAGCGGATAATTCAGGGTTGTTTGGTGTCCAGGTGTGTGCACACGCAAACAATACATGAAAGAGA
>NW_899213.1:0-888 GCF_000209065.1 Trypanosoma cruzi | reverse complement strand
CAAAATTAGACCCACAGCGTGTGGTGCAGCAGCCGCTCGAAAACGATTATCCGAGTGCAGCACCCCTGTGGGCAAGATCTCGCGAAATTCCTCCAAGCAGCGGATAGTTCCGGGTTGTTTGGCGTCCAGTGTGTGAACACGCAAACAGACACTGAAAGAGAGTGTCTCTGACCACTACCATTCATAATTCGAAACAAAATTTAGACCACAGCGTGTGGTGCAGCAGCCACTCGAAAACGATCCGCCGAGTGCAGCACCCCTGTGGGCAGGAGCTCGCGAAATTCCTCCAAGCAGCGGATAGTTCCGGGTTGTTTGGCGTTCAGTGTGTGAACACGCAAACAGACATTGAAAGAGAGTGTCTCTGACCACTACCATTCATAATTCGAAACAAAATTTAGACCACAGCGTGTGGTGCAGCAGCCGCTCGAAAACGATTATCCGAGTGCAGCACCCCTGTGGGCAAGATCTCGCGAAATTCCTCCAAGCAGCGGATAGTTCCGGGTTGTTTGGCGTCCAGTGTGTGAACACGCAAACAGACACTGAAAGAGAGTGTCTCTGACCACTACCATTCATAATTCGAAACAAAATTTAGACCACAGCGTGTGGTGCAGCAGCCGCTCGAAAACGATTATCCGAGTGCAGCACCCCTGTGGGCAAGATCTCGCGAAATTCCTCCAAGCAGCGGATAGTTCCGGGTTGTTTGGCGTTCAGTGTGTGAACACGCAAACAGACACTGAAAGAGAGTGTCTCTGACCACTACCATTCATAATTCGAAACAAAATTTAGACCACAGCGTGTGGTGCAGCAGCCGCTCGAAAACGATTATCCGAGTGCAGCACCCCTGTGGGCAAGATCTCGCGAAATCCTCCAAGCAGCGGATAGTTCCGG
>NW_899212.1:0-888 GCF_000209065.1 Trypanosoma cruzi | reverse complement strand
GTGTGTGTATGTGTGTTTGTTGGGCGTAACTCCGACAATTTCAGTCATGAGTCTCTGGGAATTGGGATGACACCATGCGATGTATTTTATTTCCTTCCCTTTCTTTTTTTACTTTCTTGTGCGTTTGTTTTACTTCTGTCTCTGTGAGAGTCTCTGCAAGAGCGTGCTTAATACGATTTCTGTGGTAATCGCATCCGCGGAGGTTCCCTCTTCCGATCATTTGGGAGTGGAGACAGCCGTCCCTGGTGTAGTTGCATTGGCCTGTTCGTGGCAGCGTTTTTTTTTTTTGAGGTTTGTCTCTGTCACCTGCGTGGTGTGTTTTGTTTGTTTTTTCCAGCTTCCGGGTGTGGTGGTGGTGGACTGCGTGCTCTGTGCTCTTCTCTCCCACTCCTCCGCCGCCTTTTTCTTGCCCTCCGCTTGATTGTACCTGTGGTGCAAGTCATAGTAGAAGTTGTTTTTGACTGCAGGAGAAGACGCTGGGTGCACTGTAAGGCGACATGGGGCATAACAATGGGAAGCATAAGGGCCCGGAGCCGACAAGTCCTCCGGCGACGACAAGATCTCCGGCGACGACAAGACCTCCGGCGACGACAAGTCCTCCGGTGACGACGATTCCTCCGGCGACGACGAGTCCCCCCGAGCCGATGCCCACGTTTACGCCGAAAGGAACAAGGACGGGCACACCAGCTCACACCGCGTCACCCACATTAATGGAGACTGAGGCAAGGACAGCCACCCTATCGATGACGGTGCCTTCTCCAGATCCTATTCCTGATGGTGATTCTCGGGCTATTCCCAGGAAAATCATTTTTATTGTTTGCAGCGTTCTCATTGTATTGTTTATTGTTATTATTGTTGTGGTGTTTATGCATTGCTTGCGTCGCAAAA
>NW_899211.1:0-888 GCF_000209065.1 Trypanosoma cruzi | reverse complement strand
CAAACCCCCACAGTCCCAACAGAAGAAGCGATGGCAGCAGTCCGCACTCACGCACGGTGCCGGCATCGCTGTTATTCCCCTGCGACACACATTTCCGAGACTGCTGCTGAGCGCCGTGGCATTTACCTCCCTGATCCGTGGCTGGATCCCTTCCTCCTCCTGCCCATCCGTTCCTCCCGCCGTCTCCCCATCCTCACCAGAGGTCCTCTCAGGTCCCACTGCGAATCCATCTTGCAACCCACCCTCAGAGTTAGGCGCTTTTGCATCTGCTGCGTTTGCATTATCCGCAGGAGTTTTGTGTGGTTCATCTTCCTGCGTTTTACCTCCGTCTGCTGTGTCCACCGTCTGGTTGCCATCAGACGAGGAGACCCCATCCACGGCTTGAGTTCCATCGGGAGATGTTCCTGATGCCAACAGGTCTACGGACTCCTTGCCTGCTGGGGAAGTCGTTACGGTGGACAATGCTGTTGTGGATGCACCACCACCGTCCGTACCTTCTTTCAACAATTCCTGTGCCATCGGCTGATTTCCTCCAAGAGCAGACTGAGGCACGGTTCCACGTGGAGCTGGTACACTTACCCCTGGTGGAGAAGCAACCACCACCAATTCTTTCCCATCAGCCACTGTCCTTGGAGTAGAAGGTTTGTTCTTGTTAAGCGCAGTAATCTCTGCGGAACTCAATGGACGGTTGTACTGCAGGACGTTTGTCACAGTCACAGACACGAATTCACGGCTTTTCTTGTCGTCCGCGTTGCCTCCATCCCCTCCAATGTAGAAGTGCGATATCTCTTTCGAATCACCATTCCCCAATACACACGGCACATCCCCCACACGCTGACCATCGACGCACGCGGTGCCCTGGGTGCCGTTCCGTCGCAAAATTACCAC
>NW_899210.1:0-888 GCF_000209065.1 Trypanosoma cruzi | reverse complement strand
CAAAAATTCAGACCACAACGTGTGATGCAGCAGCCGCTCGAAAACGATCAGCCGAGTGCAGCACCTGTGTGGGCAAGAGCTCGCGAAATTCCTCCAAGCAGCGGATAGTTCAGGGTTGTTTGGTGTCCAGTGCATGAACACGCAAACAGATATTGACAGAGAGTGTCTCTGACTCCCACCATTCACAATCGAAAACAAAAATTCAGACCACAACGTGTGATGCAGCGGCCGCTCGAAAACGATCAGCCGAGTGCAGCACCCGTGTGGGCAAGAGCTCGCGAAATTCCTCCAAGCAGCGGATAGTTCAGGGTTGTTTGGTGTCCAGTGTGTGAACACGCAAACAGATATTGACAGAGAGTGCCTCTGACTCCCACCATTCACAATCGAAAACAAAAATTCAGACCACAACGTGTGATGCAGCGGCCGCTCGAAAACGATTAGCCGAGTGCAGCACCCGTGTGGGCAAGAGCTCGCGAAATTCCTCCAAGCAGCGGATAATTCAGGGTTGTTTGGTGTCCAGTGTGTGAACACGCAAACAGATATTGACAGAGAGTGTCTCTGACTCCCACCATTCACAATCGAAAACAAAAATTCAGACCACAACGTGTGATGCAGCAGCCGCTCGAAAACGATCAGCCGAGTGCAGCACCCGTGTGGGCAAGAGCTCGCGAAATTCCTCCAAGCAGCGGATAGTTCAGGGTTGTTTGGTGTCCAGTGTGTGAACACGCAAACAGATATTGACAGAGAGTGCCTCTGACTCCCACCATTCACAATCGAAAACAAAAATTCAGACCACAGCGTGTGATGCAGCAGCCGCTCGAACACGATCAGCCGAGTGCAGCACCCGTGTGGGCAAGAGCTCGCGAAATTCCTCCAAGCAGCGGATAG
>NW_899209.1:0-888 GCF_000209065.1 Trypanosoma cruzi | reverse complement strand
TTCTTGCGGGAACGAGGGCGATGCTTGGGTTGTAGAGCTTCATACAAATGAAGGCGTAATATCGCTGGAGATTTATGCTCGTGAGGCACCTTCTGTTGCGAACTCTTTTTTGCGCCTTGTTGAGAGCGGCCAGTTGTGCGGGGCGAAGTTTGTGAGAATGGTGCCTGGCTTTCTCGTGGAGTGTGCTGTGGACGTGACGAGGAAATATGGCGAGTTTGTAGAGGAAGTGACGGGGACCAGGTTGCACCATACTGGGGCGGGCGTTGTCAGTTGTCCTCGCTTGGAGGAAGGTGGTATCGCCGGGACAAGGTTCTTTGTGATGCTCGGCCCACAGCCGGTGCTGGACAATAAGTGCATTGTGTTCGGTCGGGTGTTCAGCGGGATGCAAATAATTGAGAAAATAAGCCGATTGCATTTCGCAAGCGATAACTTCCGCTTGTATTCTCCTGTGGAGGTGCGGCGCGGTGTAGTGCGGCGGTTGCCGAAGGATCCGCGTCCATCATCCTCGACTGCCGCATCCGTGGCAGGTGCGTTACATGTGCGACAGCGCTGTGAGTTAGGCACGAGTTTGTTGGAGGGATTGGAGTCCTGAGAACAGCAAAGGAAGGATGATGTGGTGTCGTTTTCCATCTTTTTTTTTTCTGTGTGTGTGCATGTGGTCCATCGTGGAGGGCTCATGAAGTTTTTCTTTCACATTCAGTACCCTTCTTCTTTTGTTGTAGTTGTTGCTGCTCTCCTTCACCCCTGCCTTCACTGAGAGTAGTAGTCGCCTCAACGCCGAGTCTTTTTTTTTTTTTTGCTGCGCGTGTGTTCCTCTCTTTTGGTTCTACCGTTAACGTTCTTCGCGGCCGTTCCTCGTTGGCCACCCCGTCTTCCTTTTGAAGGCAA
>NW_899208.1:0-888 GCF_000209065.1 Trypanosoma cruzi | reverse complement strand
AGGTTTGGAAATTGGCTGGCTGCACGGAGGCGGGCCACTACAGTGGGATTGCCGGCGCACCAACTGTGATATGCGGACCCCATGGCGGGGCCATACACTGTGCGAATGAGTATGTTACCCCCGCGCAGCTCGACAAGTGCCGTGAGTTTGTTCTGAAGGTGGCGGAGAGCCTCAAGGCGTCCCCTGCCCACCTGTGACAATGTTGCCACCGCCAGTGTGCTGGGGCGTTATATTTACCTGAACTTTAGTGGGGTTTTGTTGAGCTTCTTTCTTTTACTACTTGTTTCTTGGGTGGGTGGGTTTGGGCTATGTTTGGCGTTGGGCGTTGGTGTGGGGGACCGCCATGGCGTGTCTCAATTTCCACACCGGCAGCTGAATGCGGGGCACTGTTTAGGGGTACATTCTGACAGCGGGGTATGTGGTAGGCACATCGTTCTTTTTCTTTTCTTTTTTTGTTTTATTTCTTTGAATACACCTACCTCCACGGCACTCCTGCCACCGCTGCGCAGCACTCACCCACACACACACACGGGCACGTCCCCTGCGTCTCTCTGCATCACCCTTCTCCCCCTCGCACCCTGCACTCCCTAGTTCGTTTACAAGATCTTAAGCAACTCACCTTGGCGATGGCGGCTCGGTCCATGGACCACACACAGTGGCTGGCGAAGCTTGTGGCCTTTGACACGACGAGCCGCAACTCGAACCTTGAGCTCATCCACTACTGCAAGGACTACCTGGAGGGGCTTGGTGTCAAGTGCACCCTGATACACAACGCCGAGAGGAACAAGGCAAACCTGTGGGCGACGCTGCCGGGCGACGGCGGCGTGACGAAGGGCGGCATCATTCTCTCCGGCCACACGGACGTGGTCCCGGTGACGGGCAGAAGGG
>NW_899207.1:0-888 GCF_000209065.1 Trypanosoma cruzi | reverse complement strand
GAGAGGGCGAGCGGTTGGTGGTGGAGAACATAAAAGACATCATTGCCTTTGGCTTCGATCCACGCAAGACATTTATATTCCGCAACACGGTGTACATGGGGGACATGTACCCAACTGTCGTGCAGGTGCAGCGCATGTTGACGCTGAGCGCCGTGAGGAATGCATTTGGCCTGAAGGATAGCGACAATGTTGGGAAGGCAGCCTTTCCAGCGGTGCAGGCCGCACCGTGTTTTAGCAGTGCCTTCCCCCGTGTGCTACGACGGCTAGCTGGGACCCGCCGCTGAAGTGCATCATTCCCTGTGCAATTGATCAGGACGCTTTTTTCCTCCTGGCACGCAACGTCGCGCCGCGTATGAAGTGCTGCGCCCCCGCACTGCTGCACACAAAGTTCCTCCCCGCACTGAAGGGAGCGCAGTTCAAGATGAGCAGCAGCGCCGGGGAGAACGGAGTCATCACACTACACGACACGGAGCAGGAGGTGCGGAAGAAGGTGCGCAAGGCCTTCTCTGGTGGGGGTGGCACGCTGGAGGACATGCGTGCGGAGGGCGTCAACCTGCACGCAGACGTGGCGTACCGACTCATTCGGTTCTTCTGCCCCGACGACAATCTCCTCGCGGAGGTGACGTCGAAGTACAGCAGGGGTGAGATGAGCAGCGCCGAGGTAAAGGACCTCGCCGCGGATGTCGTTGTGCGGCACGTCTTGTCGGGGTGGCAGGCGCGGCGGGCTGGCGTCACAGATGCCGACGTGGAACACTTCTCCGGCATCCGCAGCATTCTCCTGTGAATGCCGGCAGGAGGGAGGAAGGGATGATGGGGGCGAGAGGGCGCACATGCAGCGGGAGTGGTGTGGCTGACTGTGGTGTCCGTGAAGATGATGCCTGTGGGTGG
>NW_899206.1:0-888 GCF_000209065.1 Trypanosoma cruzi | reverse complement strand
TGCACCACACGCTGTGGTCTATGTTTTTGTTTCGAATTATGAATGGTGGTGGTCAGAGGCACTCTCTTTCAATGTCTGTTTGCGTGTTCACACACTGGACGCCAAACAACCCTGAACTATCCGCTGCTTGGAGGAATGTCGCGAGCTCTTGCCCACAAGGGTGCTGCAGTCGGATAATCGTTTTCGAGCGGCTGCTGCACCACACGCTGTGGTCTAAATTTTTGTTTCGAATTATGAATGGTGGTGGTCAGAGGCACTCTCTTTCAATGTCTGTTTGAGTGTTCACACACTGGACGCCAAACAACCCTGAACTATCCGCTGCTTGGAGGAATGTCGCGAGATCTTGCCCACAAGGGTGCTGCAGTCGGATAATCGTTTTCGAGCGGCTGCTGCACCACACGCTGTGGTCTATGTTTTTGTTTCGAATTATGAATGGTGGTGGTCAGAGGCACTCTCTTTCAATGTCTGTTTGCGTGTTCACACACTGGACGCCAAACAACCCTGAACTATCCGCTGCTTGGAGGAATGTCGCGAGATCTTGCCCACAAGGGTGCTGCAGTCGGATAATCGTTTTCGAGCGGCTGCTGCACCACACGCTGTGGTCTATGTTTTTGTTTCGAATTATGAATGGTGGTGGTCAGAGGCACTCTCTTTCAATGTCTGTTTGCGTGTTCACACACTGGACGCCAAACAACCCTGAACTATCCGCTGCTTGGAGGAATGTCGCGAGATCTTGCCCACAAGGGTGCTGCAGTCGGATAATCGTTTTCGAGCGGCTGCTGCACCACACGCTGTGGTCTAAATTTTTGTTTCGAATTATGAATGGTGGTGGTCAGAGGCACTCTCTTTCAATGTCTGTTTGCGTGTTCACACACTGGACGCCAAACA
>NW_899205.1:0-888 GCF_000209065.1 Trypanosoma cruzi | reverse complement strand
CAAGCGACCATTTTTGGGGAAAAACACACAAACAGGAATGCTGATTACTTCAACAGAGCACCAGCAATGAAAGAAAACAGAAAAGCAAACAAAAACAAAAAAACAGAAAAACAGAAAAAAAAAAGAAAAATAAAACCGAAAAAAACAGAAAAACGAAAAAAAAAAGAAAAGAAAACAGAAAACAGAAAAATAAAAAAAAAGTATCATTGACAAAACTCATTGAGTATTGCTGGGATGCCGCTCAGTTGTTGCTCCACAGAATTCTGCAATTTTTCTCCCCAAATTTATTCAGCAAAGAGCCGCGGTGCCCCACAGCCCCAGAAGTAGAAGCAAAAACACCCGAGACACACACCCATGCACGGTGCTCTCAGCAAATAGAGCCATGCCCGACAAGTCGCTCAAATGCTCGTGCTCAGGCAGAATGCCATGGTCCGAGAGCGATGTTGCGTTGGTCTCCGATGAGATCTCGGTTTCCCCAGGCAGGGTGCTTGCATTACCCGGTGCGGTGCCAACGTCCTCACCGTCTCCATTTTCAACCAAAGGCGCAGTGGTTTCTTGCGTCTGCCGCTCAGTGGCCTCTTCCGGAGAGGTCGCTTCTTCTTCGTGGATCAGTCGCTCCACGTCGGCCTTCGGAATGCCTTCGGTCCCAAGAGGTGGTGGCACTTCTTCCTGCAGAGTGGTGCCCTCACGGACACCCATCCCGTCGTCGCCTGAATGAGCAGAGGTGCCCACACTCGATGGGGCCGGTGGAGACGCCAATTCGCCGCTGTCATCCGTCTCATTCTCCTCCTCCCTTGTTCCGTGCGAGCCACGGCTCCCAGAAGACACTGCGGCAGCATCACTGCCTTCAGGTGCTTCCACGGAGGATTGTGGCCGTGGAAGCGCCTC
>NW_899204.1:0-888 GCF_000209065.1 Trypanosoma cruzi | reverse complement strand
GCGGCCGCTGCATCACACGTTGTGGTCCAAATTTTTGTTTCCGATTGTGAATGGTGGGAGTCAGAGGCACTCTCTGTCAATATCTGTTTGCGTGTTCACACTCTGAACACCAAACAACCCTGAACTATCCGCTGCTTGGAGGAATTTCGCGAGCTCTTGCCCACACGGGTGCTGCACTCGGCTGATCGTTTTCGAGCGGCTGCTGCATCGCACGTTGTGGTCCAAATTTTTGTTTCCAATTATGAATGGTGGGAGTCAGAGGCACTCTCTGTCAATATCTGTTTGCGTGTTCACACACTGGACACCAAACAACCATGAACTATCCGCTGCTTGGAGGAATTTCGCGAGCTCTTGCCCACACGGGTGCTGCACTCGGCTGATCGTTTTCGAGCGGCCGCTGCATCACACGTTGTGGTCCAAATTTTTGTTTCCGATTGTGAATGGTGGGAGTCAGAGGCACTGTCTGTCAATATCTGTTTGCGTGTTCACACACTGGACACCAAACAACCCTGAACTATCCGCTGCTTGGAGGAATTTCGCGAGCTCTTGCCCACACGGGTGCTGCACTCGGCTGATCGTTTTCGAGCGGCCGCTGCATCACACGTTGTGGTCCAAATTTTTGTTTCCGATTGTGAATGGTGGGAGTCAGAGGCACTCTCTGTCAATATCTGTTTGCGTGTTCACACACTGGACACCAAACAACCCTGAACTATCCGCTGCTTGGAGGAATTTCGCGAGCTCTTGCCCACACGGGTGCTGCACTCGGCTGATCGTTTTCGAGCGGCCGCTGCATCACACGTTGTGGTCCAAATTTTTGTTTCCGATTGTGAATGGTGGGAGTCAGAGGCACTGTCTGTCAATATCTGTTTGCGTGTTCACACACTGGAC
>NW_899203.1:0-888 GCF_000209065.1 Trypanosoma cruzi | reverse complement strand
TTGTTTTACTTCTTTTCCGCTTATTGGGGCGTGTTGTTATTCGTCACGCGTCAGCACACACCGAGCAACATGTCAAAAAAAAACAAAATGCAGGCTTTTCCCCCCTCGCGAGGGCCTCCGCAGCCACAATCCTGTGCGTGCGTGCATTCTCAGCGTTTTAAACACGGCATGTGTGTGTGCATGTGCTTGTGTGTTTGGCAGCGCCTATACTTGCGGAGCAGCTGTGCGCCACAAGAGAGTCTGAAGAAAGCAACGGCAGAGAGAGGCAGATAGCACACACGCAAATTACTCATATCATCACACACACACACACGCAGCCGCGGAATGGGTGCACTCAACCACAAAATCAAAAAGGAAAACAAAACAAAAAGCCGAAGCGTGGGACGACCAGCGCACACACACTCTCATTACTCCCGTAAAGCAAAACACACACACAGAGGGAGAGAGAGAGAGGTCGCCCACTCAATGCAATAAAAACAAAACAGAAACAGTTACGGTGCTCCGTCCATGCAGCCAGGCAGGACGGCAGCGGTGCGTGTCGTGCAAAAGAGAGCACCAACGGGCCTGCATGGGTGTGCATGCATATATACAATGGGCACATTATTGTGTGTGCTTCGTGGGGTGAGGTGAGGGCGAGAGTCCATGCAAGGGGACACACACACACACAGAGAGAAGGAAGAGTGTGTGTGCGGGCGGTGCATGGCTCTCTCACACTCACTCTCACGCGGCCACCACCGCAGCCGCAGCCGCACAAACCACGAAACAGATGGAATCAGTGCGATTGCAGAACTCGCACACCGTCCTGCAAACCAGAAGTTTAAAGAGCAATATGAAACAAGAATTCAAAAAAAAAATGGAAAAAACTTAGGCTTCTGCGGGAATCGAACC
>NW_899202.1:0-888 GCF_000209065.1 Trypanosoma cruzi | reverse complement strand
GTCTCAACTTATTGACGACTACACGCTGATGCTGCCGGACCGCTCCCCGCTTCACGAGTTGGAGAATTTGCCGCAGGAGATTGGCATCGGTGAACTGCTGGCGTCGCTTTTTTCTTGGATGGGTGACGAAAAGGAGGAAATTCAGACGATCATGGATGTTGGCGGTGGCAATGGGTTTCTCGCAGCCCAATTAGCGGAAATATTTCGCTGTGAGTCAATCGTTGTGGATCCCTTCACCCCAAAACATGCCATTGACAATGGCGACTTTCCGCACTGGGTGGAACCGTCGAGGCGCCGGCCACGTGTTCCGCGTCAACATCCACTGTGCCGCATTCGTCAGCGCCTCACTGATGTCAACTGGAAATCTACCCCGCTAAATTTTAATCGTTGTACTATGATTGCGAAGCATCTGTGCGGGACTGCTATCGACACATGCATACACCACCTGCAGTTTGTTGATAGGCTGCCTCGCATCATGGTGCTTGTTCCCTGTTGCTTCAACAAGGGCAATTTTGTGGAGTACTGCAACCCCGTATACCTCCACAGCGCAGCCGGTGTGAAGACGGAGATGGCCTGGAATCGTTGGACGCGGCTCACAGATTGGAATCGATCGAGCTACCAGCAATTTACCGCCTCTACGCGTCCAGTGAAATGCTGCAGCGACCCGGTGAAAATGGGGCATCAAAAGATGAAAAAGTTGCAACATTTTTTGCCATGCATGGATGACATTGCCTTCATGGCAGAGGCGGTCATCAACCACGGACGTGTACTTTGGCTTCGACAGTTGGGGTATCATGCCCTCACCGTCTCGTACGTTCCTCGTTGCGTCACGCCAAAAAATCGCGCTATTATCGCCATTCGTGACGTCAAACCCGTAGCACAACATTT
>NW_899201.1:0-888 GCF_000209065.1 Trypanosoma cruzi | reverse complement strand
CCCAGGCGGTCGGCGGGGCCATTTTCACGGCCTTGCCATTTGTATTCCTTGGTTATTTTTTTATGCGGCGGCGAGTAAATGTAGCCTCCTCCGCATTCGGCGCAAAACGAGGGCAGTTTTTTGGCAATGCGATGGATATGCTGCAGAAGCAAATGAACCCTTTGGGAGACAAAAACTTTCGGGTGGAGGTTAGAGACACGAAGTTTAAGGACGTGGTTGGGGTGCCTGAGGCGCTGGAGGAGGTACAACAGTACGTGAACTTTCTCAAAACGCCGGAACGCTTCACACGGCTGGGCGGCAGACTGCCGAAGGGCTGCATCCTCACTGGAGAACCAGGGACAGGTAAGACGTTACTGGCGAAGGCTGTGGCAGGGGAGGCGAGTGTGCCTTTCCTCACTTGTAGTGGGGCGGACTTTATTGAAGTGTACGCCGGATCGGGGCCGAAGCGGGTGCGGGAATTGTTTGCGGCTGCAAAACGTGAGGCTCCTTCTGTGATATTTGTGGACGAGATTGACGCCGTGGGTTCACGCAGCAACGGCCAAGGGGCTTTGGGGTTGAGTTCCGAAGAGAATCGCACAGTGAACCAGCTGCTCGCCGAACTTGACGGTCTTCAAGCAAACGAGGCAGTCGTCGTGTTTGCCGCCACGAATTTTCCGGATAATCTCGACAAGGCTCTTCTGCGTGAAGGCCGTTTTGACCGCAAAGTGGAGATTCCTATGCCGGATCAGCGGGCGAGGGAGGAGCTCTTCGCACATTACCTCAACCGCATTGTTGTCTCCGATGCGGCCACCAACGCCCAGAGACTCGCCCGTCTTACACCTGGCGTGTCGCCGGCCACGATAGCAACCATCGTGAATGAGGCGGCTCTTGCGGCCGCGGTGCAGGGGG
>NW_899200.1:0-888 GCF_000209065.1 Trypanosoma cruzi | reverse complement strand
TCACGGGGTTGTGCTTCGCGCTCTCCGCTGCAGCTCCGTCTCCGGGCGACGGGGCTTTCTTCCACATCTCCACGTGGCGGGGCGGACGTGCACCGCGATGGCGGCCGGCGTGCGGGCCATCATATTTATTTGAGGAAACGAGGAAACACGAGCGAAACGAAAAAAGAAAATGCGCGAGCAGCGTTTGGCAGGGTCATGATGTGCACATGGCCCCGTCGACCCCGCACTCGCGAGACGCAGCACAGCGATAACAATAGCATCGTGCAACTGTTGCGCTACTCTTCTCTTCGCTTCTGAAAAACGGACGATGAGTATATTAATTTTCTTGTGCCTGCGATGCGTGGCTTAACGGACATTTGTGTGCTGGCGGAATGAATTTCTGCGCAACCGCGTGGTGGCGAGGTGGTCTGGAGGGAGGAGACGAGTCCCAGCACCGCATGCACCCACGTGCGTCTTCTGATGCGGGCAGGCGATGGGAAGTCGTTGTGACCCAATGGGTGCGGGGGTGTCCGTGACTGCTGTGCTGAGGGCGGGGACGAGCGCGCTCGCTGCGGCGTTCCACGCAGACAGGCCTCTCCTGGGTTTTACTATTATTCATTTTTGCTGCGGGGGAATGGCCGGGCCCTACGAGTGGGCGGCAAAACTGCCCAGCCGTGTCCTCTTTTCTCCGCCTATTGGTGTGGAGGCCGCGCACGGAGTGAGTTGCGGAGGCTCGCCCGACGTGATCCTTCTCGCCCGACGCGGGAGGCAACTGAAAGACGCACTCGGCACCTTCTTTTCGTCAGTCATGAATGGTTGTGGGGGTGAGGAGTCGTGCTGGGCTCGCCGTGGACCACGGAATGCATCCGTCGCAGCCATGGCGGCAGCAGGACGGGAGCACTAGGTGTC
>NW_899199.1:0-888 GCF_000209065.1 Trypanosoma cruzi | reverse complement strand
GTGTGACTGCGTTGAGATGGGCTCCGTGTCCCATTGATGGCGGGATGGCAGGAAATTTTGTGCCGCGTGATGGATGGATGAGGGCTCGCTTGCTCCGTGTGCGTTGCATGGTGGCCGCGGGGTTTTGGCCATTTCCCTGGGGCTGCGGGAATGAGCTGGGGGAGATGGTGGTGGATGTCTTCTCCTCGTGCATGGTGGGTGGCTGCTGGCGTTGTGTGCCTTCCTTGCGTGGATGCCGTCTCGTGGTGTGTGAACTGTGCGGCTGGGCCTGCTGCCCTCATGTTGTCTGCGCTCTCTCTCGCTGTATCCGCTGTGCTCCGTCCCTCTCCCTCTCGTTCCATTCTTTTTGTTCATCTCACCGATCAGCTGACTGACACCAGCGACTCCACTACGGGCGATGATGACTGCGATGGTGACGGTGCGGCGCCGTGTTGGTCCCTGCGCTCTTGTGCTGCTGCTGCTCGTCCGTGTGGGTGACGGCGGCAGGAGACGATAATAATGATAACAGCCGTCCTCCCAGCCCTGAGCTAGGGAAACCGGATCCTACAAAAACATGCCTGGTGCATTACAGCCATATGGTGGGGAGACCGGTGTGCCACAGACAGAGAGTGGGAGAGACAGCGAGGAGGGTTTGAGAAGTCCAGGACCTTCGTTGCCAAAGGAAGCAGGCACAGCCATCACTGGACAGACACGAGTTCCGCCAGAGTCACTGAGTTCGGCTAGCGATAATCCAGAGCCACCAGGTTTGGCAACTCAGTCTCCGCACACACACAAGGTGCGACCGGTATGTCAGATGCACAAAATAAAAAGGGCGCAGTGAAATACACAAGGCGATGAGAATCATAAGGCACAGATATCAAGTCAGAATATCAAAATGCCAAATAGTAC
>NW_899198.1:0-888 GCF_000209065.1 Trypanosoma cruzi | reverse complement strand
TTTTACCTGTTTTTATGTTTTTTTATTTAATGAGATTTACAGTCAATTGTTAATTTTATTCCATTTCAAAGTTAAAAAATTGTCTGTTTTTAAAATTTTAATACGTGTTTGTTATAAATATTAATAAAATATGAAAATACGGTTAAACAACACTACTATTTAAAGATTCTACTTAGTAATTATAATTGAAATTGACATTTTTACCTGTTTTTATGTTTTTTTATTTAATAATTTAATGGGATTTGCAGTCAAAATTGTCATTTTTTACCTGTTTTTATGTTTTTTATTTAATACATTTAATGAGATTTGCAGTCAAAATTGTCATTTTTACCTGTTTTTATGTTTTTTTATTTAATGAGATTTACAGTCAATTGTTAATTTTATTCCATTTCAAAGTTAAAAAATTGTCTGTTTTCAAAATTTTAATACGCATATATACCTGTTTTTATGTTTTTTATTTAATACATTTAAGATTTGCAGTCAAAATTGATATTTTTACCTGTTTTTGTTTTTTAAGTACCAGTACACGTGTGCTTACACAATATTATTATTAAAATAGGAAATATGGTTAAACAACATTACTATTTAAATTCAGATCTTAACTTAAACTTGGTAAAATTAAACTTAATAGGATTTGCAGTCAAAATTGATATTTTTACCTGTTTCTATGTTTTTTTATTTAATACATTTAATGAGATTTACAGTTAAAATTGACATTTTTACCCATTTTTATGTTTTTTTATTTAATGAGATTTACAGTCAATTGTTAATTTTATTTCACTTCAAAGTTAAAAAATTGTCTGTTTTTAAAATTTTAATACGTGTTTGTTATAAATATTAATAAAATATAAAAATACGTGTTTATGATATTATTAAAATAGGAAAATA
>NW_899197.1:0-888 GCF_000209065.1 Trypanosoma cruzi | reverse complement strand
ATAAAAATAACTGTTCAAAACAAAATGCCTCAAATTAACTATTAAAGTTTGTAAATAGTCTTACACGAATTCTTGTGCATGTGAATATAAATAGGTAATTTTCGAATATATAGACACCCAAAGGTGTTAAATAAAACTAAGTAAATTAAATCCTCATTAAGTATATTAAAAAGCAAAGAAATTCATTTGAGAATTACATGAAACACAAATTGTTAAAAGGAATAAATACCTGAATACTTTTGTGAGAATATATTTGTAACTAGTTCATCCAAACCGTGTTTTTGATAAGAATTAAATAAGGTAACGAAACTCGTAAACGTAACCCCACCTATCCATAAACAGCAGAATAAAGCAAATAAAGCAAATAGGAACTAAATAGAACATAAATCCTTAATACCACCCCACCTACAAAATTGCAAATAAATAATAATTAAATCCCAGTAAAAACCGTTAAAGTTTGTAAATAGTTTTACACGAATTATTATGTGCGTAAATATAAGTAGGAAATACTCGGAATATAAATCTTAAATAAACCAACTTTTAACTTGAAATCTTAAGACCAATTCTCCATCTCACTAAAATCCCCGTTTATGTATTAATAATGTTATTTATAGCTAGTTCACCCAAACTGTATTTTTGATAAGAATTAAATAGGTAATGAAACCCGTAAACAAACACCCTTATCCACGCTAGTATGAACTAAATAGAAATTAATATTTATAGAACAAATTTAAAAATGGTTTCCTCGAAATTGCTACTTTTATTAAACAAACATAAATCCTTCCAATACCCACCCATTTAACAAAACTATAAATAAATTGAAAAGAATAATAGACCCCAAGTGAAAACTATTAAACTAATATAAAACTAGTTATATCTCGCGCGCGC
>NW_899196.1:0-888 GCF_000209065.1 Trypanosoma cruzi | reverse complement strand
CCTCTTTTTTTTTTCTTTTTTGGTGTTTGCGAGTGTCCCTCAGTGTTTGCGTGTGCTGCTTTTGAACCGACAGGCGGTATGTACATTTTTGTCTTTTGTGCCGCCACTGGGGTTTGCGTCCGCGCCGGAGGATGGAGCAGGTGGCAGGCATTTGAGGAGGAAAGGCGTGGTCTGCGCTTTTTCTGAGGCTTGACACTTTCTTCTACGTCTCTCTCTCCTTTTTTTTTTTCTACTTGTCCGTTTGCTTTTATTAGGGTTTGTGTGTGTGTGTGTGTGTGTGTGTGCAGGGGATATGATGGAGCCGGCCGGGGATCGTCCCGTCCTGGCTGAGATTGTTGAGCGGCCCACTGGAGGCAATTCAAACATTGCCACCACCTCCACCGCCACTAGTGGTGACGACAGCAATGAGGTTCTCTGCAGTCTGCGCCCGATTCAGGCCGTTGTGGGGAGGCCTTTTCCGCGATTTCACCCCGACCGCTTTTACGGTCGCCAAACAATGGATGAGCGCAGCCGCATCGGCCTCACGGGGACGGCTGGCGGGGCGACGACGGCGGGCCCTGCGCATGGATTCACCGCTCACGTGCAGCCGGCGACAAGCAACGGTGCTGGCAACATCGCAGATCACATTGGGGTGGGCTCGTATGATGGCACTGGCGTGATTGCTTCAATGGCACGTCAACATCAGTGGGAGGCGCAGGAGTTTGAGGGGCTGGAGAGGGGATACTACACTGTGCCACTTCATCCCCCCAGTGCAGATGGGACGACAACGGCACACGAATTGTCCGAGTTTGTGCAAGGCGAGGCATACGTGGAGCTTCTACTGCGGTTTTTATGTAGTACCGTCCGCAAGCACCGTGAGTGTGCCACATCCGCCTGAAGGCACGGCTC
>NW_899195.1:0-888 GCF_000209065.1 Trypanosoma cruzi | reverse complement strand
GTCGCGCTCCGGCGGCGGCGTGGTGGTGGCGAACCGATTTCCGCCGGGCTCGCGCGTCACTGTGGTGGACTCGGTGCTGATCGCAGAGAAGCGCGTTGCGTACTGCGACGCCTACGGCCTTGGCGACGCGTCCGCGTGCCTCGTGGTGCACAACGTGAATCTGACGGGGAGTGTGCTGACCATCGCGCGCACGCACGTGGCGGCGGTGTTCCGCGACGCTGTTGGCGTGTTGGTTGTTGGGGGCGTGGCGCTGTCGTCGCGTGGTGCGCTGTACGTGGACGGGCTGTTGGCGCAGGCGGCGCTGGGGCTGTGCGTGTCGGTGGAGGGCGGTGTTGCGGCCAGCGGCGGCTCCGTGGTGGCGTTTGTTGACAGCGACTTCCTGCTGTGCAAGCACGCGGTGTCTGTGCGTGGGGCTGTGAGCGTGTCGGGCTCCGCTGTGGCGCTTGTGCGGAGCGAATTCTTGTCGACGGAGGACCACGCGGTTGCGTTTTATTCGACGGTGAGTCTGGCCGGCGGGTCGATGCTGCTGGCGAAGGGCAACGTGCACGACGGCGCCTCGAGGGAGATGCTCCACGCCGCTGGCGCCGTGACCGCTGCTGGGAGCACGCTGAGCTTTGTGCGCAACCGAGCGCTGCTGCCACGTATGCTGTCGGTGAGTCTGTCGCTTGCGGCTGGGGCACATTTGAGGGTGGCGTGCAACGACGCTGGTGGCCGTGTCCTGTTGACGGCGGAAGAGTACGCAGCGGCTGGTTTTGGCGACGCTGGGAGCATCGACGTTGCTGGGTGCGACGCCTGCGACAGGGACACGCACTGCTACGCGCCCGGGACTGCGTCGGCGAGCATGAGGAACGGTGTGTGCGTGTGCGTGTGCGGCAGTGCAGGTACGGC
>NW_899194.1:0-888 GCF_000209065.1 Trypanosoma cruzi | reverse complement strand
GCGGCAGCTGGCTGGTGCACCGCGACAACGAGTTCCGCACCGCCTACGTTGTGTACGTGGCCAACGAGAACGGCGTGGCGTTCCGCGATCAGAGTGTGTGGTCGATACTGCACAACAGTTTTACGTACGGCTCGTACTCGTCTACCATTGTAAGTATGACAAGCAACTGGTCACCACCGTCCGACGCGTGCCCGATCATCTACGGCGTGTGCAACGACGCAAGGGGCTCTCCTGTGACGAATTACGGAGAAGAACTCAATATTGGGATGCCCGTGACGGTGCTGGGCTGTGGCGCGTGCACCGTGGACGCCGTGTGCTTTGCGGCGAGGACGAGCAGCATCAGCGGCTGTGAGTGCGTGTGCGCTGCTGGCGGCCACGGTGACACGTGTCTGCCGGCTGCGGTTCCGGACGGCCTTGGGCCGCTCCCGCTGCCCGACGCGGACAACACGGAGGTCCGCTGCGTGCACGGTGGCATCATCGGCTTCGTGGACGTTCCTGATCCCGGTGTGCGTGGTCTGTGCTTCGTCAATGTGGCCTTCACCGCCGCGGTTTTTCTGGACCTGTCGTATTTTGACGCGCCACAACAGACACTCAACATCACGCTGCTGCAGTGCGTCTTCATGAGCTTGCTGATTAAGGGGAGTGATGCACGCGTGCACGTGAACGTGACTTCTTCGATGCTGGATTCTGGCGCCTTGGTGTTTGAGGGCCATTTTGGAGCGAGCTCCCAGATACTGGTGGCGGGTAGTAAACTTTTGACGATGTCGTCTTACGCCATTTTATTTTTGAATTTTTTTTTGGGGTGAACTCGACGCTGCTGCTACTCGACAACTACATCGAGGGGAACAGTTACGCGGTCTATTTTCCCAATGCTGCTGTTGTTGATGG
>NW_899193.1:0-888 GCF_000209065.1 Trypanosoma cruzi | reverse complement strand
AGGATTCGAACTTTTTTAAAAAGTTGATTTAAATGAATTTTAGTGTGGAATATAAGGATAATATCATATTTAAAATAAGAATATACTAGTTTAGGTGGTATTAATTTTTTCGATAAATTTGAGAGCATGTACGTTTAGTGCATCAAAAGTGTCAATTCGCTCAGCGAAAGCTGAGCTAGCTTCGTTCTCGAAAGAATAAGGAAGGAGTGAAGGAGAATGATACAGAAGTTGACACATTCATATCATTTCAACAAATTTTGATCAAATTGAAATTCAATAAAATTCAATTCAATTCATATCCTTCAGTCAGTACATTGATATCCTTCTGCATCACAATGATAACTCGGGCATCAATAGTTCTACAACTAACTCAGAAAAAACAAGATTATTACTTCCTGCTTACAGCTTTTAAAAAGTTTCGATGATAAAAATCACTCTACTCTCGTTTATCGACATATGGTGATAGTAGGTAAACATATTCTTATCGATATTAATAAAAATATTTGTACGAAAATCTTATCCAATTAGAGAGTTATTCATAAAGTATATGATAATTATAATTACTTTATCTTTGTTTTATCTTTGAATAAACAATTTAATTTAAATTGCATAATATTTTTTGGTTGAAAGACAGGAAACTTAGTTGAGTTTGTATTATTTTTATCGTTTAATTCATCGTATCAGTGAGTGATCCAGATATTTAAGATATTTAGAAAAAATTTATTAATTTGATTAACAAATTTTAATCAAAATAGCAAAAATCTATTTGATAGCTGTAAACAAACAATAATTTTTATTTCAAGCAAAATCACTTATTTTCATCTAAACGTATAAAATTGTCAATTTTATGAAAATAAATTGAAAATCTCATGAAATGTAAAGGAGAGT
>NW_899192.1:0-888 GCF_000209065.1 Trypanosoma cruzi | reverse complement strand
GCGATATATAGGAATTGTGTATCTGTATTTGCCATCTGTAGGAGGTGATTTGTTAGGCAGGAGTTACGGTTGACGGTGCGAGTGCGACACGCCACGACAGCCCTGTTGGTGCCTGTTTGTGTCGGTGGATGCGGTCTGCGGAAGGTGCGTGTCCGCGCAGCCGGCACCGTGTGCGGCGCAGGGCCATTGCGACTGTGCGTGCGGCGCTGCTTGTGGCGTTGGCGCTGGTTGCGGCGACGGCGTGGGTGCCCGCGGCGCATGCGGTGGTGTTGCGACTGCGGGGCGGCACGGTGGACAGAGCCATCACGGTGGGCCGCGCCGTGGACACGGTGCTGATGGACGGCGTGTCCATCACGAACGGCGTGGCTGTTGTGTTCGACGTGCCGGCGATGCTTCCCGGTGCGCTGCGCATCGAATTGAGGAACTGCGTGTGCGACGGCGGTGCGCAGATCTACGTGCGGGGCTACAGCGGCGAGCCGGCGAGTGACCGGAGCCTGGAGGTGAGCGTGAGCGGGCTGTCCGGGAGCTACTGCTCGCTCGTGTTTGTGCACAACCTGCCGGCACACACGAACGTGACGGTCCGTGACTCGACGATTGTGACGGCGGGGCCGATGCGCTACTCGCAGCTGAGCGGACTGACGGACGCGGTGGCGTCGCCGCTTGTGCTGCACGCGACGTCGCTGTTGCAGACGCAGCTGCGTGTGAGCAACACTGTGCTGAGGTCGTCGCACGCGGGCGGGTCGGCGGTGTACGTTGGCGGCGGCGTGGACCTGCTGTCGAGCGCGGTGGTGCTTGACGGCGTGTCGCTGGAGGCGTCGGGCGGTCCGACCGCGTCCGCGATGCGTGTGGCGCCCTCGTCGATTCTCAGTCTGCGGAGCCACTCGGTGT
>NW_899191.1:0-888 GCF_000209065.1 Trypanosoma cruzi | reverse complement strand
TTTCGTAGTGGTGCCGCGCTGCAGTTTGTTGGGGGTGCGGCGGCGGTTGAGTCATCTGGCGTCCTGATCCGCGTGAGCCGGACGGTGATGCGTTCCTCCACCGTTGCTTTTATACGTGCCCTCCCGCAGCACTGCGACATCGCCGTCACGGAGGTTGACGCGGCGCAGTTCTCCTCGTCCGAACTGCCGGACACTAGGATGAACACGTTGAGCGTCGTGATGCTGAAGGACGCCGTGCTGAGTGCGTCCTCGCTGTTGGTCAGCAACGTCAGGGCGCATGCGACGAAGCGTGATGCGTTCGTTGTGTACTCGACAGGAACGCTGACGCTGGTGGGTGGCAGCTCGCTGTACGCGCGGTACTGCAGCTTTGATGGATACACACATATGTTCTACCTGTACGGGCTCAGTGTGAGTGACCACTCCGTTATTGCGCTGCTCAACAATACGATGTTCTCCGGGGTAAGCCTGCTGTATCAACACAACAGATTCAACTTGTCGGATCACAGCGTGGTGCGCGTGGTGGGGAACAGCGGCTCCGTGCGCTACGCCATCTATAACGATGACATGTGGACTGTTCAGCGGTCAAGCTGGCTGGATTGGCGCGACAACGACGTGGAGGTGGGTGCGATGTTCTACGACAGTAGCTCCGCTTTTGTGAGCATTGACGGCAGCAGTGTGGTGACGCTGACAGGCTGCAAGATGGGCTCGACGGGGTTGTCGGTGTCCCTTTTATCTCGGGCTGACGCCGGCTACCGGTTCGTTGCTGGGTGCCTGACGGTCGCGGGACGGGAGGTGATGACGGCGGCTGAACTGGCGCTGAACGGCATCACCAGCGTGACGACGGTTACCGCGTGCGGGGAGTGCACGAAGGAGGGCGACTGCTTTGCT
>NW_899190.1:0-888 GCF_000209065.1 Trypanosoma cruzi | reverse complement strand
TCGCTCCAGTCCCTGATGGGTACATATGACTGTCCCAGAGTTCACGATGTAAATTCAGGTCGCCCGCGATAATCTCTTCGGGCACAAGCGGCAAACGATATTGATAAATGCGGATTATTGACCAATTGCTGTGGGAGGGTTGTAGAGATTCGCCACGCAAATGCTGCGACAACCCGGCGGAAATACACGGACAGCAATGGTCTCCAGGAGGTCAGTGCCAGGGAGCGACAGGCGCTCGCACGGTAGAGAGTGGCGCACCAGAACAGCAACACCACCACCGCGCCCAGTGAGGCCTGAAGGTAGTCATTATGGCCACATAATTTCGTCGCCACGTCACCACGGTTACTTATTTCCTGCAGAAGAACGGTGTCAGGTGGACGCTGCTCCAATCGCGCCGCAAATGCAATCTTTTTACGGACGAGAGGCCTGCAATGTTAAGCCGCCAAATATTGATGAAGCCATCCTCCTCGGGCCAGGGTTCTTGCGAACGTCACCGCCACGGGTGATATCAACGGAGTGACCGCTGCGAAACGGTCGTGCAGTTCTGACCGACAGTCTGCAGGCAGACCGCCCCACCTCCCCGCACCGGGCATGGCGTGGAACCTTCTCGGGGAATGAAGTCACCTTGGTCTCCGTCGTGCTCGCAGCAACGCCCTGCTGCGGAGTTCCTATACGCAACCAAAGCCCCAACACCGCGACAAGGCGCAACATCATCGCTGGGGACCGTGGGTAATTACGAAGAATAGCGGTGTTGACATTCCCACGTCAGCCGGGATTGGCATACTGCTCTCATCCCCGCGTTCCTCGAAGATAATAGAGAATGTCAGTACCAACGGTGGCACACGCCCATGCAGCCGCACGACGGAATCCCGCGCAAAATCCCGGCCA
>NW_899189.1:0-887 GCF_000209065.1 Trypanosoma cruzi | reverse complement strand
AATTATCCGCTGCTTGAGGGAGTTTCGCGAGCTCTTGCCCACAATGGTGCTGCACTCGGCGGATCGTTTTCGAGCGGCTGCTGCACCACACGCTGTGGTCTAAATTTTTGTTTCGAATTATGAATGGCGGGAGTCAGAGACACTCTCCTTCAATGTATGTTTGCGTGTGCACACACTGGACACCAAACAACCCTGAATTATCCGCTGCTTGGAGGAATTTCGCGAGCTCTTGCCCACAATGGTGCTGCAGTCGGCGGATCGTTTTCGAGCGGCTGCTGCACCACACGCTGTGGTCTAAATTTTTGTTTCGAATTATGAATGGCGGGAGTCAGAGGCACTCTCTTTCAATGTATGTTTGCGTGTGCACACACTGGACACCAAACAACCCTGAATTATCCGCTGCTTGGAGGAATTTCGCGAGCTCTTGCCCACAAGGGTGCTGCAGTCGGCGGATCGTTTTCGAGCGGCTGCTGCACCACACGCTGTGGTCTAAATTTTTGTTTCGAATTATGAATGGCGGGAGTCAGAGGCACTCTCTTTCAATGTATGTTTGCGTGTGCACACACTGGACACCAAACAACCCTGAATTATCCGCTGCTTGGAGGAATTTCGCGAGCTCTTGCCCACAATGGTGCTGCAGTCGGCGGATCGTTTTCGAGCGGCTGCTGCACCACACGCTGTGGTCTAAATTTTTGTTTCGAATTATGAATGGCGGGAGTCAGAGGCACTCTCCTTCAATGTATGTTTGCGTGTGCACACACTGGACACCAAACAACCCTGAATTATCCGCTGCTTGGAGGAATTTCGCGAGCTCTTGCCCACAAGGGTGCTGCAGTCGGCGGATCGTTTTCGAGCGGCTGCTGCACCACACGCTGTGGTCTAAATTT
>NW_899188.1:0-887 GCF_000209065.1 Trypanosoma cruzi | reverse complement strand
CCACAAGGGTGCTGCAGTCGGCGGATCGTTTTCGAGTGGCTGCTGCACCACACGTTGTGGTCTAAATTTTTGTTTCGAATTATGAATGGTGGTGGTCAGAGGCACTCTCTTTCAATGTCTGTTTGCGTGTTCACACACTGGACGCCAAACAACCCTGAACTATACGCTGCTTGGAGGAGTTTCGCGAGATCTTGCCCACAAGGGTGCTGCAGTCGGCGGATCGTTTTCGAGTGGCTGCTGCACCACACGTTGTGGTCTAAATTTTTGTTTCGAATTATGAATGGTGGTGGTCAGAGACACTCTCTTTCAATGTCTGTTTGCGTGTTCACACACTGGACGCCAAACAACCCTGAACTATCCGCTGCTTGGAGGAGTTTCGCGAGATCTTGCCCACAAGGGTGCTGCACTCGGCGGATCGTTTTCGAGCGGCTGCTGCACCACACGTTGTGGTCTAAATTTTTGTTTCTAATTATGAATGGTGGTGGTCAGAGGCACTCTCTTTCAATGTCTGTTTGCGTGTTCACACACTGGACGCCAAACAACCCTGAACTATACGCTGCTTGGAGGAGTTTCGCGAGATCTTGCCCACAAGGGTGCTGCAGTCGGCGGATCGTTTTCGAGTGGCTGCTGCACCACACGCTGTGGTCTAAATTTTTGTTTCGAATTATGAATGGTGGTGGTCAGAGACACTCTCTTTCAATGTCTGTTTGCGTGTTCACACACTGGACGCCAAACAACCCGGAACTATCCGCTGCTTGGAGGAATTTCGCGAGATCCTGCCCACAGGGGTGCTGCACTCGGCGGATCGTTTTCGAGCGGCTGCTGCACCACACGCTGTGGTCTAAATTTTTGTTTCGAATTATGAATGGTGGTGGTCAGAGACACTC
>NW_899187.1:0-887 GCF_000209065.1 Trypanosoma cruzi | reverse complement strand
GAAGCCTGCAGCAGCCAAGAAGGCTGTTACCAAGAGTGCCAAGAAGCATGCGGCAAAGAAGGCACCCAAGAAAGCCGTGAAGAAGGCGCCGAAGAAGTAGGGATTTATTTTGGCTCAACCGTGCGTTCTCGCGATCCGTGTCGCTGGCGCACCTGGTAGATAACGATATGAACTTGTCACCGGTGGAGACGACGTCATGCCCGTTTTTCCATTACTAGAACTCTTGTTTCGTTTTTATTTTTGTTTGTTTTTGTTTCTCATCCCCAGTGCTGGGGGCTGCTGCAGCCCTTCTTCCGTGTGTGCATTCGCGACGGTGCTGTGGAAAAGCACTATAGAGAACCTGAAGGGCGTGTTTGTGGTGGTCTGTCCTTTGTGCCCATTCTTCTCACCGTGTTGTTTTGGTGCGATTTCTCGTGCCGCGTGCTGTCCGCTCACTGCTCCTCCTGCCCCTTCCCTGTGTGTTGTCTTTGTGTTTGGTGAAGATCCTGCTGAGAGTGCACGAAAGGAATTTAAGGGACGCAAAACATGTCTGACGCTGCCGTTCCGCCCAAGAAGGCCTCGCCGAAGAAGGCCGCGCCGAAGAAGGCAGTGGCTAAGAAGACTCCCGCCAAGAAGACTGCTAAGAAACCAGCCGTGAAGAAGCCTGCTGCGAAGAAGAGGGCCGCCCCCAAGAAGAAGCCTGCAGCAGCCAAGAAGGCTGTTACAAAGAGTGCCAAGAAGCATGCGGCAAAGAAGGCACCCAAGAAAGCCGTGAAGAAGGCGCCGAAGAAGTAGGGATTTATTTTGGCTCAACCGTGCGTTCTCGCGATCCGTGTCGCTGGCGCACCTGGTAGATAACGATATGAACTTGTCACCGGTGGAGACGACGTCATGCCCGTTTTTCCATT
>NW_899186.1:0-887 GCF_000209065.1 Trypanosoma cruzi | reverse complement strand
GATATAGATCGGGTTCCCACAGATGTTTTAAGGATTTGGCAGGGCCCTACTGCAGGCATTCCGGATGCAGACCATGATACCAAGCGGGCCCAGCATCCCGCTTTCTTAATTTTGCGCCCGCATTTGCACGCAACAACAGCGATTGTTGTGATGCCAATTGTGTCATATTTGTAGACACGACCCATCTACATGCAACGTGCGCGGCGTAGCCGGGGGGAATTGCTCGCAGCACGGACTACGGCAGCCCCGCCACTTCCCACCAACCCGCAGAGACTTCGCACCGCACCGCCGACGCTCCATCCGATATTTTGAATTGCCCGACGCAATCGTTGAGAATGGCAATGGAGCTTATCCGCCAACGACGCTCGACTGTGGTACGACGAAACACCGACATCTCCGCTTTGGGCCGGCCACACAAGGAGGGCGAACGACGTGGCTTGATAAATGTGGGCGCCGTCAACGTGGAAGCAGAGAATGCCCCTAGCGGGCGGTTTTCAACGTTTTTTTCCTTTTTTTTTTTTTTTTTGCCGCACGCACGAACAGCCGATGAACGAGGAGAGCTGCGCTGCCTTGTTGGTGGGAATATTAGAAGTGGCGCCATCGACCCGACCGCAGCACACCAGGATGCTGCGGTCCACGTTGGAAATGAATCGAACCCCGCTGGAAATGGTGATTCTGGGGTTACAAAAAATAGCGTCGCGATCGGGACGAAACAGGCGCGCCCCCTGACAAAGGAAGGGTTGAATCAACCTATCCGCAGCCGGACCGATTGGAAGGAACGCGTTGTTTTTCGACTTGTGTGGATAACGGCGAGCCGTTTTTTTGAGATTTTGGCCTTGACTCCCAAACATGTCACGCTGGAGCCGAACGGGACCTTAATTTTGTAT
>NW_899185.1:0-887 GCF_000209065.1 Trypanosoma cruzi | reverse complement strand
GCTGCTGCACCACACGTTGTGGTCTAAATTTTTGTTTCGAATTATGAATGGCGGGAGTCAGAGGCACTCTCTTTCAATGTATGTTTGCGTGTGCACACACTGGACACCAAACAACCCTGAACTATCCGCTGCTTGGAGGAATTTCGCGAGCTCCTGCCCACAAGGGTGCTGCACTCGGCGGATCGTTTTCGAGCGGCTGCTGCACCACACGCTGTGGTCTAAATTTTTGTTTTGAATTATGAATGGCGGGAGTCAGAGACACTCTCTTTCAATGTATGTTTGCGTGTGCACACACTGGACACCAAACAACCCTGAACTATCCGCTGCTTGGAGGAATTTCGCGAGCTCCTGCCCACAAGGGTGCTGCACTCGGCGGATCGTTTTCGAGCGGCTGCTGCACCACACGTTGTGGTCTATGTTTTTGTTTCGAATTATGAATGGCGGGAGTCAGAGACACTCTCTTTCAATGTATGTTTGCGTGTGCACACACTGGACACCAAACAACCCTGAACTATCCGCTGCTTGGAGGAATTTCGCGAGCTCCTGCCCACAAGGGTGCTGCACTCGGCGGATCGTTTTCGAGCGGCGGCTGCACCACACGTTGTGGTCTATGTTTTTGTTTCGAATTATGAATGGCGGGAGTCAGAGGCACTCTCTTTCAATGTATGTTTGCGTGTGCACACACTGGACACCAAACAACCCTGAACTATCCGCTGCTTGGAGGAATTTCGCGAGCTCCTGCCCACAAGGGTGCTGCACTCGGCGGATCGTTTTCGAGCGGCTGCTGCACCACACGCTGTGGTCTAAATTTTTGTTTTGAATTATGAATGGCGGGAGTCAGAGGCACTCTCTTTCAATGTATGTTTGCGTGTGCACACACTGGACAC
>NW_899184.1:0-887 GCF_000209065.1 Trypanosoma cruzi | reverse complement strand
GCAACGGCGCGCACGTAACATCGTGCCCTGTCTGGCGCCCTGCCTGTGCAAACGGTTGGTGGCGGGCCCGCCCAAAAGCGCAAGAGAGAGAAAGAGAAAGAGAGGGCCGAATTGCCCGGAGGTGGGTTGTGGTGGGCGCACGCCGCTGCTGATGGAAGCAACCAACTCTTGTGCGCGAGGGCGCGTGGCCCCGTGAACGCGCTTGCGTGATGGCCAAAAACAAACTCAACAGGTCTGACAGCCGCCCCGCCCGCCGCAACCTCGCCGGCTGGCCCCCGCGCCTCCCCTCGCATGGCCAGGAAAGGCGCGTCTTGAGACCCACCGCTCCGTGACGCTGGGCGCTTGGGTGCATCGGCGCCCCGAGAAAGAGACACGCCGGTCGTGAAGCGCAACAACCCTTGGGCCGGTGGCGCGCTGTCGGTGCCGCGCGTGGCGCCACCGCCCGGTTGCGCGAGAGTTTGCGGTGACGGTGCGCGCGTCGAGGCTCCCTCCCCAGTTCGGGAAACGATGGGAAAAAACAAAACCAAAGAGGACGCGCACGGGTGAGAGATGCGGCTGCGACGCGTGATGAAATTCCACAGTTTCCTGTCAGTCTGACGACGAAAACGCGTGAGGACGCAGTTCCCGACTCAGCTCACACTGAAGTGCTTTGCTTTACACCCCCATCTTTCTTTTTTTTTCTTTTTCTTTTTTTCTTTCTTTGTCCCTCTGCTCTCGCTGCGCGGTTTTGCGGCCCAGCGACGCGCACGCCCGCACACACACACACGCGCTACGATGGAGACATGTTGTTCGAGGTCCAAACAGTTTGAGCGACGCATTGAGAACGGAACAAGAAAAATCACCTTTCGGCTGAGCGCCCGCTCCCCTCCCTCCCACTTCCTGCTATG
>NW_899183.1:0-887 GCF_000209065.1 Trypanosoma cruzi | reverse complement strand
TCACACACTGAACGCCAAACAACCCTGAACTATCCGCTGCTTGGAGGAGTTTCGCGAGATCTTGCCCACATGGGTGCTGCACTCGGCAGATCGTTTTCGAGCGGCCGCTGCACCACACGTTGTGGTCTAAATTTTTGTTTCGAATTATGAATGGTGGTGGTCAGAGGCACTCTCTTTCAATGTCTGTTTGCGTGTTCACACACTGGACGCCAAACAACCCTGAACTATCCGCTGCTTGGAGGAGTTTCGCGAGATCTTGCCCACATGGGTGCTGCACTCGGCGGATCGTTTTCGAGCGGCTGCTGCACCACACGTTGTGGTCTAAATTTTTGTTTCGAATTATGAATGGTGGTGGTCAGAGGCACTCTCTTTCAATGTCTGTTTGCGTGTTCACACACTGAACGCCAAACAACCCTGAACTATACGCTGCTTGGAGGAGTTTCGCGAGATCTTGCCCACAAGGGTGCTGCAGTCGGCGGATCGTTTTCGAGTGGCTGCTGCACCACACGTTGTGGTCTAAATTTTTGTTTCGAATTATGAATGGTGGTGGTCAGAGACACTCTCTTTCACTATCTGTTTGCGTGTTCACACACTGGACGCCAAACAACCCTGAACTATACGCTGCTTGGAGGAGTTTCGCGAGATCTTGCCCACAAGGGTGCTGCAGTCGGCGGATCGTTTTCGAGTGGCTGCTGCACCACACGTTGTGGTCTAAATTTTTGTTTCGAATTATGAATGGTGGTGGTCAGAGGCACTCTCTTTCAATGTCTGTTTGCGTGTTCACACACTGGACGCCAAACAACCCTGAACTATCCGCTGCTTGGAGGAATTTCGCGAGATCTTGCCCACAAGGGTGCTGCAGTCGGCGGATCGTTTTCGAGTGGCTG
>NW_899182.1:0-887 GCF_000209065.1 Trypanosoma cruzi | reverse complement strand
CACCGCAGCCGCAGCCGCACAAACCACGAAACAGATGGAATCAGTGCGATTGCAGAACTCGCACACCGTCCTGCAAGCCAGAAGTTTAAAAAGCAATATGAAACAAGAATTCAAAAAAAAAAAAATGGAAAAAACTTAGGCTTCTGCGGGAATCGAACCCGCGTCCCCGGATGACATTGTGAGCGTGTTTGCCACTGAGCTAAAAAAATGCGGTCGCGCGACTCCTTTTCACGTAAAGTATTAATGTCGATCTTCGAACAATCGAGCACATTTGCGTTGTCCCCTGGAAAACGAAAAAGACGTGTTTAGGATGCGCAGCCGCAGCGTGGTTACTACTGTAAGTCGTCATATATCTAACGCCCGAGGCCACCGCTGCAGCTTGGATAATTCGACACGTCGTCCCGTATCTAACGTCCGGGGCAGCCGCTGCAACTTGGATAATTCGCACGTCGTGCTGTATCTAGCGTCCGGGGCCACCGCCCTACCATTTTTTATTTCTTGCGGCGGCCAACCCCGGCAGTAAGGACAAAAAAAAGAATCGCGTTTTCTTTAATGTTTTTCCTGTTTGGGGGCGGGGATCTTTGTTTTCTATGATTGCCTCTTTTTTTTTGTCTGTTCCAGGTTGGTTTTGAGGACGCTTGATGTGCCTGCTGGGTGATCGCCGGCTTTTTTATTGGTGATTGCGTATTTTTGGCTTACCGGTGTGCCGCTCAGCGCCATTTTGTTTTACTTCTTTTCTGCTTATTGGGGCGTGTTGTTATTCGTCACGCGTCAGCACACACCGAGCAACATGTCAAAAAAAAAAAATGCAGGTTTTTTCCCCCTCGCGAGGGCCTCGGCAGCCACAATCCTGTGCGTGCGTGCATTCTCAGCGTTTTAAGCACGGC
>NW_899181.1:0-887 GCF_000209065.1 Trypanosoma cruzi | reverse complement strand
CCCAAGCAGAGGATAGTTCCGGGTTGTTTGGCGTCCAGTGTGTGAACACGCAAACAGGCATTGAAAGAGAGTGTCTCTGACCACCACCATCCATAATTCGAAACAAAAATTTAGACCACAGCGTGTGGTGCAGCAGCCACTCGAAAACGATCCGCCGAGTGCAGCACCGTTGTGGGCAAGAGCTCGCGACATTCCTCCAAGCAGCGGATAGTTCCGGGTTGTTTGGCGTCCAGTGTGTGAACACGCAAACAGACATTGAAAGAGAGTGTCTCTGACCACCATCATCCATAATTCGAAACAAAAATTTAGACCACAGCGTGTGGTGCAGCAGCCGCTCGAAAACGATCAGCCGAGTGCAGCACCCTTGTGGGCAAGATCTCGCGAAATTCCTCCAAGCAGCGGATAGTTCCGGGTTGTTTGGCGTCCAGTGTGTGAACACGCAAACAGACATTGAAAGAGAGTGTCTCTGACCACCACCATCCATAATTCGAAACAAAAATTTAGACCACAGCGTGTGGTGCAGCAGCCACTCGAAAACGATTATCCGAGTGCAGCACCGTTGTGGGCAAGAGCTCGCGACATTCCTCCAAGCAGCGGATAGTTCCGGGTTGTTTGGTGTCCAGTGTGTGAACACGCAAACAGACATTGAAAGAGAGTGTCTCTGACCACCACCATCCATAATTCGAAACAAAAATTTAGACCACAGCGTGTGGTGCAGCAGCCGCTCGAAAACGATCCGCCGAGTGCAGCACCGTTGTGGGCAAGAGCTCGCGAAATTCCTCCAAGCAGCGGATAGTTCCGGGTTGTTTGGCGTCCAGTGTGTGAACACGCAAACAGACATTGAAAGAGAGTGCCTCTGACCACCATCATCCATAATTCGAAACAAA
>NW_899180.1:0-887 GCF_000209065.1 Trypanosoma cruzi | reverse complement strand
CACCAAACAACCCTGAACTATCCGCTGCTTGGAGGAATTTCGCGAGCTCTTGCCCACACGGGTGCTGCAGTCGGCTGATCTTTTTCGAGCGGCTGCTGCATCACACGTTGTGGTCCAAGTTTTTGTTTCCGATTGTGAATGGTGGGAGTCAGAGGCACTCTCTGTCAATATCTGTTTGCGTGTTCACACACTGGACACCAAACAACCCTGAACTATCCGCTGCTTGGAGGAATTTCGCGAGCTCTTGCCCACACGGGTGCTGCACTCGGCTGATCGTTTTCGAGCGGCTGCTGCATCACACGTTGTGGTTTAAATTTTTGTTTCCAATTATGAATGGTGGGAGTCAGAGGCAGTCTCTGTCAATATCTGTTTGCGTGTTCACACACTGGACACCAAACAACCCTGAACTATCCGCTGCTTGGAGGAATTTCGCGAGCTCTTGCCCACACGGGTGCTGCACTCGGCTGATCGTTTTCGAGCGGCTGCTGCATCACACGTTGTGGTCCAAATTTTCGTTTCCGATTGTGAATGGTGGGAGTCAGAGGCACTCTCTGTCAATATCTGTTTGCGTGTTCACACACTGGACACCAAACAACCCTGAATTATCCGCTGCTTGGAGGAATTTCGCGAGCTCTTGCCCACACGGGTGCTGCACTCGGCGGATCGTTTTCGAGCGGCCGCTGCATCACACGTTGTGGTCCAAATTTTTGTTTCCGATTGTGAATGGTGGGAGTCAGAGACACTCTCTGTCAATATCTGTTTGCGTGTTCACACACTGGACACCAAACAACCCTGAACTATCCGCTGCTTGGAGGAATTTCGCGAGCTCTTGCCCACAAGGGTGCTGCAGTCGGCTGATCTTTTTCGAGCGGCCGCTGCATCACACG
>NW_899179.1:0-887 GCF_000209065.1 Trypanosoma cruzi | reverse complement strand
TGATGGGCGGCGGAGCGCTGCGCGGTGCGGTGGCGGTGGGGAGCGACGAGGGCGGGCCGGTGGAGCTGTCGGTGTGCGATGTGGAGGCGCTGAACGGTGCGCTTGTGCTGACTGGCACGTTTCCCGCGGGGTCTGTGCTGACGGTGACGGACTCTCTGCTGGTTTCCGCGATGCCGACGCCGCTTGTGTATCTTCTCGACTCGCAGTCCTCGCCGTACGCACCGGTGCTTGTGCTGTCGGGCCTGCGGCTTGTGCGGTCCGTGCTGGTTGTGTCCGGCGTGGCCCTCGTGACCGTGATGACTGGTGGGTGGACTGTGGTGGTGGACGGCGCCGTGCTGGAGCTTGTCGGTGGCGGTGTCGCGCTGGACGCGGCTGTGTTCGGTGGCGACTATGCGTTGTACGCGAGTGCGCGCGTGGTTGCGTCTGGGGGCGCTGTGCTGCGCGTGTCGGGGAGCCAGGTGTACGCCGCGCATGGGTTGGTGTTCGACAGCGAGGTGGAGGCTACCGCGTCCGCCGTCGTTGTGAATGACAACGCCGGTGCGCTGACCGATGGCGCGCTGCTGGTGCTGCGGGGGTCGGCGTCGTTTGCGTCCGGGTCGTGGCTGTCGGTGCGCGGCAACAGCATCAGCGGCAGGCTCCTGTCTGTGCCGTCGTACCCGCGCAGTGCGGACTTCGTGCAGAGCACGCTGACGTTTCACGGGAACGCCGGCAGCGGGCTTGTCGTGATGGACGGTAGCGTTGCGCTCGGGGGTGCCGGCGGAAAGTTCGTCGTGGGGTGCCTTACGCTTAACGAGCATATGCTGCAGCCGATGGACTACAGGTCCGCCGGCATCATCGGGGAATTGCGTCCTGTGGCGTGTGGCGTGTGCGACGCCGACGTGAGCTGC
>NW_899178.1:0-887 GCF_000209065.1 Trypanosoma cruzi | reverse complement strand
AAGAGAGTGTCTCTGACCACCACCATTCATAATTCGAAACAAAAATTTAGACCACAACGTGTGGTGCAGCAGCCACTCGAAAACGATCCGCCGAGTGCAGCACCCATGTGGGCAAGATCTCGCGAAACTCCTCCAAGCAGCGGATAGTTCAGGGTTGTTTGGCGTCCAGTGTGTGAACACGCAAACAGACATTGAAAGAGAGTGTCTCTGACCACCACCATTCATAATTCGAAACAAAAATTTAGACCACAACGTGCGGTGCAGCAGCCGCTCGAAAACGATCCGCCGAGTGCAGCACCCATGTGGGCAAGATCTCGCGAAATTCCTCCAAGCAGCGGATAGTTCAGGGTTGTTTGGCGTCCAGTGTGTGAACACGCAAACAGACATTGAAAGAGAGTGTCTCTGACCACCACCATTCATAATTCGAAACAAAAATTTAGCCCACAGCGTGTGGTGCAGCAGCCACTCGAAAACGATCCGCCGAGTGCAGCACCCATGTGGGCAAGATCTCGCGAAATTCCTCCAAGCAGCGGATAGTTCAGGGTTGTTTGGCGTCCAGTGTGTGAACACGCAAACAGACATTGAAAGAGAGTGTCTCTGACCACCACCATTCATAATTAGAAACAGAAATTTAGACCACAACGTGCGGTGCAGCAGCCACTCGAAAACGATCCGCCGACTGCAGCACCCATGTGGGCAAGATCTCGCGAAATTCCTCCAAGCAGCGGATAGTTCCGGGTTGTTTGGCGTCCAGTGTGTGAACACGCAAACAGACATTGAAAGAGAGTGCCTCTGACCACCACCATTCATAATTCGAAACAAAAATTTAGACCACAACGTGCGGTGCAGCGGCCGCTCGAAAACGATCCGGCGAGTGCAGCACCCTT
>NW_899177.1:0-887 GCF_000209065.1 Trypanosoma cruzi | reverse complement strand
CATTCTAGAAGCAGATGGTGCAAGGTTTCCTGCGGGCCAATTGGCGTGCTTGTGGAAGCTGGCTGATCCTGCGGTAACAGAGATCGCCTCCTGGCACTTCTGTTTAGATGTCGTGTGGCGTCTGGGTTGTGTGCGCAGCGACTTCTGTGCTGTGCGGTGCTTCTCCGTGTGGGGAAAACCATATCACAGAAATCGCATTTGAGCTCGGGAAGCGGTGGAGGATGTTCCGGATGAAATGACCGACAGTGACTGACGAGATTCGAGAATCCCGTCAATGTAGAATCACAGTACGGACATTTCTCCTTCCGACGACGTGTGATGGTCCGTCTCCTTACTGGAGAGACGTCTTCCTCCCTTGCCGACGGGGGAACAGTGTCCGTCCCCGGTGCAGTTGGATCGTTGTTGGAGCGCATATATGCAGACTGTTCTGGCGAGATGTTGCAGAAACGGCATTGGTTCGTGCAATCCCTCACAGCCCAGTATAGTCGACCCCAGAGCTCAGATTCGCCGCACCTTGCCCTTGCGAGGTGAACCAGTTCTTGACGGTGAAGAACTTCCTGAGTGATCAGGTCCTTGCCGCTGAGATCTGATGGCCTTGTGCCGCAAAGCAAGTAGCGATGAGTGTCTTGACGAATGGTACTACGCCACTTGTTGGTGAGCTGGGTAGTAAAACATGTCAGCAGATCCGTATGCCATAAAGGTGCAATTCCTTGCTCCGTGTATTGTCCAGTCTCCATAGTCTGCGTCGCATACTGATCTGCAAGCTCGTTAGCATGTATTCCACAATGTCCGTAACAAAACTGCAGGTGCACGGACCAGCCAGCACACGTCAGTGTTAATAGACGCTGCCAGATCTGATCCTCCGTCCAGTCTGTCTGACTGAGCGG
>NW_899176.1:0-887 GCF_000209065.1 Trypanosoma cruzi | reverse complement strand
AAAAGCGCAAGAGAGAGAAAGAGAAAGAGAGGGCCGAATTGCCCGGAGGTGGGTTGTGGTGGGCGCACGCCGCTGCTGATGGAAGCAACCAACTCTTGTGCGCGAGGGCGCGTGGCCCCGTGAACGCGCTTGCGTGATGGCCAAAAACAAACTCAACAGGTCTGACAGCCGCCCCGCCCGCCGCAACCTCGCCGGCTGGCCCCCGCGCCTCCCCTCGCATGGCCAGGAAAGGCGCGTCTTGAGACCCACCGCTCCGTGACGCTGGGCGCTTGGGTGCATCGGCGCCCCGAGAAAGAGACACGCCGGTCGTGAAGCGCAACAACCCTTGGGCCGGTGGCGCGCTGTCGGTGCCGCGCGTGGCGCCCCCGCCCGGTTGCGCGAGAGTTTGCGGTGACGGTGCGCGCGTCGAGGCTCCCTCCCCAGTTCGGGAAACGATGGGAAAAAACAAAACCAAAGAGGACGCGCACGGGTGAGAGATGCGGCTGCGACGCGTGATGAAATTCCACAGTTTCCTGTCAGTCTGACGACGAAAACGCGTGAGGACGCAGTTCCCGACTCAGCTCACACTGAAGTGCTTTGCTTTACACCCCCATCTTTCTTTTTTTTTCTTTTTCTTTTTTTCTTTCTTTGTCCCTCTGCTCTCGCTGCGCGGTTTTGCGGCCCAGCGACGCGCACGCCCGCACACACACACACGCGCTACGATGGAGACATGTTGTTCGAGGTCCAAACAGTTTGAGCGACGCATTGAGAACGGAACAATAAAAATCACCTTTCGGCTGAGCGCCCGCTCCCCTCCCTCCCACTTCCTGCTATTGTTGTCGTTTTTCTTTCTTGCGCAACGGCGCGCACGTAACATCGTGCCCTGTCTGGCGCCCTGCCTGTGCAAA
>NW_899175.1:0-887 GCF_000209065.1 Trypanosoma cruzi | reverse complement strand
TTTTGATTTTGTGGTTGAGTGCACCCATTCCGCGGCTGCGTGTGTGTGTGTGTGATGATATGAGTAATTTGCGTGTGTGCTATCTGCCTCTCTCTGCCGTTGCTTTCTTCAGACTCTCTTGTGGCGCACAGCTGCTCCGCAAGTATAGGCGCTGCCAGACACACAAGCACATGCACACACACATGCCGTGTTTAAAACGCTGAGAATGCACGCACGCACAGGATTGTGGCTGCGGAGGCCCTCGCGAGGGGGGAAAAAGCCTGCGTTTTGTTTTTTTTTGACATGTTGCTCGGTGTGTGCTGACGCGTGACGAATAACAACACGCCCCAATAAGCAGAAAAGAAGTAAAACAAAATGGCGCTGAGCGGCACACCGGTAAGCCAAAAATACGCAATCACCAATAAAAAAGCCGGCGATCACCCAGCAGGCACATCAAGCCTCCTAAAAACCAACCTGGAACAGACAAAAAAAAGAGACAATCATAGAAAACAAAGATCCCCGCCCCCAAACAGGAAAAACATTAAAGAAAACGCGATTCTTTTTTTTGTCCTTACTGCCGGGGTTGGCCGCTGCAAGAAATAAAAAATGGTAGGGCGGTGGCCCCGGACGTTGGATACAGGACGACGTGTCGAATTATCCAAGTTTGCAGCGGCTGCCCCGGACGTTAGATACAGGACGACGTGTCGAATTATCCAAGTTGCAGCGGCTGCCCCGGACGTTGGATACAACACGACGAATCGTAGTAACCACGCTGCGGCTGCGGCCCCGTACGAGAGATATATGACGACTTATCGTAGTAACCACGCTGCGGCTGCGGCCCCGTACGAGAGATATATGACGAACTTATCGTAGTAACCACGCTGCGGCGGCGCACCCTAAACATGTCG
>NW_899174.1:0-887 GCF_000209065.1 Trypanosoma cruzi | reverse complement strand
AGTTTTTTTTTTTTTTTAAATCCTACCAGCAGAATGAGCGAAAACGAGACGTGCGATGCGCTCCTCTCCCAGTACGAGTTGCTGAGGGGGAAGATGGCCGCGCAGCACTGCGATGACAGCCACGACGGAGATAAGGATGAGCACAGCCATGGAGACTGTGGTGGCTCCAATGGACCGTACACGGTGGGGCTGCATGTGGTGGCCATCTTCGTCGTGCTTTTGTCGTCGTTTCTGGGGACGGTTATCCCACTTGCCGGGAAGCATGTGCCGTGTCTGCGGATGAACCCATTCTTGTTTGTTCTCGGCAAGTGTGCGGCGACTGGCGTGGTGCTGGCCGTGTCAACGATCCACATGATCCACCCCGCTGCTGAGTTGCTTGAGGAAGACTGCGTTCCGGACTCGTGGAAGGAGTCATACGACGCGTACGCGTTTCTTTTTGCGATGATTGCAGCCATAGTGATGCACGCGCTTGAGACGCAGTTGGTGGCGATGTTTGCGAGCGACGAGTCTCCGTCCTCTCCTTCCGGGGGGAACGGGGAAAAGGGGGACGCGAACGGGGATGAGGAGCGTGCTGACGGTGCGCCCAGCGGTGATATCTACCAGCACCATCACAGCCACGCGCTCGCTTCCGTGGAAGGCGGGAGGGCACATCGACTTCTCTCGGCCCTGTTCATGGAATTCGGTGTGACGCTGCACAGTGTGTTCATTGGACTGACGGTTGGCATCACGAGCGACGCGGAGACGAAGGCGCTCCTTGTGGCGCTGGTATTTCATCAGATGTTCGAGGGTCTTGCGCTGGGCTCGCGGCTGGCGGACGCGTCCATGCGCATTTCACTGGAGTTGCTGCTTGCGCTGATCTTCTCCATCTCTGCCCCATTGGCACCGCG
>NW_899173.1:0-887 GCF_000209065.1 Trypanosoma cruzi | reverse complement strand
GGTGTCCAGTGTGTGAACACGCAAACAGATAGTGACAGAGAGTGCCTCTGACTCCCACCATTCACAATCGGAAACAAAAATTTAGACCACAACGTGTGATGCAGCAGCCGCTCGAAAACGATCAGCCGAGTGCAGCACCCGTGTGGGCAAGAGCTCGCGAAATTCCTCCAAGCAGCGGATAGTTCAGGGTTGTTTGGTGTCCAGTGTGTGAACACGCAAACAGATAGTGACAGAGAGTGCCTCTGACTCCCACCATTCACAATCGGAAACAAAAATTTAGACCACAACGTGTGATGCAGCGGCCGCTCGAAAACGATCAGCCGAGTGCAGCACCCTTGTGGGCAAGAGCTCGCGAAATTCCTCCAAGCAGCGGATAATTCAGGGTTGTTTGGTGTCCAGTGTGTGAACACGCAAACAGATAGTGACAGAGAGTGCCTCTGACTCCCACCATTCACAATCGGAAACAAAAATTTAGACCACAACGTGTGATGCAGCAGCCGCTCGAAAACGATCAGCCGAGTGCAGCACCCTTGTGGGCAAGAGCTCGCGAAATTCCTCCAAGCAGCGGATAGTTCAGGGTTGTTTGGTGTCCAGTGTGTGAACACGCAAACAGATAGTGACAGAGAGTGCCTCTGACTCCCACCATTCATAATCGGAAACAAAAATTTAGACCACAACGTGTGATGCAGCAGCCGCTCGAAAACGATCAGCCGAGTGCAGCACCCTTGTGGGCAAGAGCTCGCGAAATTCCTCCAAGCAGCGGATAGTTCAGGGTTGTTTGGTGTCCAGTGTGTGAACACGCAAACAGATAGTGACAGAGAGTGTCTCTGACTCCCACCATTCATAATCGGAAACAAAAATTTAGACCACAACGTGGAGCAGCAGCC
>NW_899172.1:0-887 GCF_000209065.1 Trypanosoma cruzi | reverse complement strand
AATTATCCGCTGCTTGGAGGAATTTCGCGAGCTCTTGCCCACACGGGTGCTGCACTCGGCTGATCGTTTTCGAGCGGCTGCTGCATCACATGTTGTGGTCTAAATTTTTGTTTCCAATTATGAATGGTGGGGGTCAGAGGTACTCTCTGTCACTATCTGTTTGCGTGTTCACACACTGGACACCAAACAACCCTGAATTATCCGCTGCTTGGAGGAATTTCGCGAGCTCTTGCCCACACGGGTGCTGCACTCGGCTGATCGTTTTCGAGCGGCTGCTACATCACATGTTGTGGTCTAAATTTTTGTTTCCAATTATGAATGGTGGGGGTCAGAGGCACTCTCTGTCACTATCTGTTTGCGTGTTCACACACTGGACACCAAACAACCCTGAATTATCCGCTGCTTGGAGGAATTTCGCGAGCTCTTGCCCACACGGGTGCTGCACTCGGCTGATCGTTTTCGAGCGGCTGCTGCATCACACGTTGTGGTCTAAATTTTTGTTTCCAATTATGAATGGTGGGGGTCAGAGGTACTCTCTGTCACTATCTGTTTGCGTGTTCACACACTGGACACCAAACAACCCTGAATTATCCGCTGCTTGGAGGAATTTCGCGAGCTCTTGCCCACACGGGTGCTGCACTCGGCTGATCGTTTTCGAGCGGCTGCTGCATCACATGTTGTGGTCTAAATTTTTGTTTCCAATTATGAATGGTGGGGGTCAGAGGTACTCTCTGTCAATATCTGTTTGCGTGTTCACACACTGGACACCAAACAACCCTGAATTATCCGCTGCTTGGAGGAATTTCGCGAGCTCTTGCCCACACGGGTGCTGCACTCGGCTGTTCGTTTTCGAGCGGCTGCTGCATCACATGTTGTGGTCTAAATTT
>NW_899171.1:0-887 GCF_000209065.1 Trypanosoma cruzi | reverse complement strand
ATGCAGCAGCCGCTCGAAAACGATCAGCCGAGTGCAGCACCGGTGTGGGCAAGAGCTCGCGAAATTCCTCCAAGCAGCGGATAGTTCAGGGTTGTTTGGTGTCCAGTGTGTGAACACGCAAACAGATATTGACAGAGAGTGTCTCTGACTCCCACCATTCACAATCGGAAACAAAAATTTGGACCACAACGTGTGATGCAGCAGCCGCTCGAAAACGATCAGCCGAGTGCAGCACCCGTGTGGGCAAGAGCTCGCGAAATTCCTCCAAGCAGCGGATAGTTCAGGGTTGTTTGGTGTCCAGTGTGTGAACACGCAAACAGATATTGACAGAGAGTGCCTCTGACTCCCACCATTCACAATCGGAAACAAAAATTTGGACCACAACGTGTGATGCAGCGGCCGCTCGAAAACGATCAGCCGAGTGCAGCACCCGTGTGGGCAAGAGCTCGCGAAATTCCTCCAAGCAGCGGATAGTTCAGGGTTGTTTGGTGTCCAGTGTGTGAACACGCAAACAGATATTGACAGAGAGTGTCTCTGACTCCCACCATTCACAATCGGAAACAAAAATTTGGACCACAACGTGTGATGCAGCGGCCGCTCGAAAACGATCAGCCGAGTGCAGCACCCGTGTGGGCAAGAGCTCGCGAAATTCCTCCAAGCAGCGGATAGTTCAGGGTTGTTTGGTGTCCAGTGTGTGAACACGCAAACAGATATTGACAGAGAGTGCCTCTGACTCCCACCATTCACAATCGGAAACAAAAATTTGGACCACAACGTGTGATGCAGCGGCCGCTCGAAAACGATCAGCCGAGTGCAGCACCCGTGTGGGCAAGAGCTCGCGAAATTCCTCCAAGCAGCGGATAATTCGGGTTGTTTGGTGTCCAGTG
>NW_899170.1:0-887 GCF_000209065.1 Trypanosoma cruzi | reverse complement strand
CGGAGCACCGTAACTGTTTCTGTTTTGTTTTCATTGCATTGAGTGGGCGACCTCTCTCTCTCTCCCTGTGTGTGTGTTTTGCTTTACGGGAGCAATGAGAGTGTGTGTGCGCTGGTAGTCCCACGCTTCGGCTTTTTGTTTTGTTTTTCTTTTTGATTTTGTGGTTGACTGCACCCATTCCGCGGCTGCGTGTGTGTGTGTGTGATGATATGAGTAATTTGCGTGTGTGCTTATCTGCCTCTCTCTGCCGTTGCTTTCTTCAGACTCTCTTGTGGCGCACAGCTGCTCTGCAAGTATAGGCGCTGACAAACACACACACACATGCACACACATGCCGTGCTTAAAACGCTGAGAATGCACGCACGCACAGGATTGTGGCTGCCGAGGCCCTCGCGAGGGGGAAAAAACCTGCATTTTTTTTTTTTGACATGTTGCTCGGTGTGTGCTGACGCGTGAAGAATAACAACACGCCCCAATAAGCAGAAAAGAAGTAAAACAAAATGGCGCTGAGCGGCACACCGGTAAGCCAAAAATACGCAATCACCAATAAAAAAGCCGGCGATCACCCAGCAGGCACATCAAGCGTCCTCAAAACCAACCTGGAACAGACAAAAAAAAAGAGACAATCATAGAAAACAAAGATCCCCGCCCCCAAACAGGAAAAACATTAAAGAAAACGCGATTCTTTTTTTTGTCCTTACTGCCGGGGTTGGCCGCCGTAAGAAATAAAAAATGGTAGGGCGGTGGCCCCGGACGCTAGATACGGGACGACGTGTCGAATTATCCAAGTTGCAGCGGCTGCCCCGGACGTTAGATACGGGACGACGTGTCGAATTATCCAAGTTGCAGCGGCTGCCCCGGACGTTAGATACGGGACGACGTGTCGA
>NW_899169.1:0-887 GCF_000209065.1 Trypanosoma cruzi | reverse complement strand
CCCACCATTCACAATCGGAAACAAAAATTTGGACCACAACGTGTGATGCAGCAGCCGCTCGAAATCGATCAGCCGAGTGCACCACCCGTGTGGGCAAGAGCTCGCGAAATTCCTCCAAGCAGCGGATAGTTCAGGGTTGTTTGGTGTCCAGTGTGTGAACACGCAAACAGATATTGACAGAGAGTGCCTCTGACTCCCACCATTCACAATCGGAAACAAAAATTTGGACCACAACGTGTGCTGCAGCAGCCGCTCGAAATCGATCAGCCGAGTGCAGCACCCTTGTGGGCAAGAGCTCGCGAAATTCCTCCAAGCAGCGGATAGTTCAGGGTTCCTTGGTGTCCAGTGTGTGAACACGCAAACAGATATTGACGGAGAGTGCCTCTGACTCCCACCATTCACAATCGGAAACAAAAATTTGGACCACAACGTGTGATGCAGCAGCCGCTCGAAATCGATCAGCCGAGTGCAGCACCCGTGTGGGCAAGAGCTCGCGAAATTCCTCCAAGCAGCGGATAGTTCAGGGTTGTTTGGTGTCCAGTGTGTGAACACGCAAACAGATATTGACAGAGAGTGCCTCTGACTCCCACCATTCACAATCGGAAACAAAAATTTGGACCACAACGTGTGATGCAGCAGCCGCTCGAAAACGATCAGCCGAGTGCAGCACCCGTGTGGGCAAGAGCTCGCGAAATTCCTCCAAGCAGCGGATAGTTCAGGGTTGTTTGGTGTCCAGTGTGTGAACACGCAAACAGATATTGACAGAGAGTGCCTCTGACTCCCACCATTCACAATCGGAAACAAAAATTTGGACCACAACGTGTGATGCAGCAGCCGCTCGAAAACGATCAGCCGAGTGCAGCACCCTGTGGGCAAGAGCTCGCGAA
>NW_899168.1:0-887 GCF_000209065.1 Trypanosoma cruzi | reverse complement strand
CTTACCGGTGTGCCGCTCAGCGCCATTTTGTTTTACTTCTTTTCTGCTTATTGGGGCGTGTTGTTATTCGTCACGCGTCAGCACACACCGAGCAACATGTCAAAAAAAAACAAAATGCAGGCTTTTTCCCCCCTCGCGAGGGCCTCCGCAGCCACAATCCTGTGCGTGCGTGCATTCTCAGCGTTTTAAACACGGCATGTGTGTGTGCATGTGCTTGTGTGTTTGGCAGCGCCTATACTTGCGGAGCAGCTGTGCGCCACAAGAGAGTCTGAAGAAAGCAACGGCAGAGAGAGGCAGATAGCACACACGCAAATTACTCATATCATCGCACACACACACACACACACACGCAGCCGCGGAATGGGTGCACTCAACCACAAAATCAAAAAGGAAAACAAAACAAAAAGCCGAAGCGTGGGACGACCAGCGCACACACACTCTCATTACTCCCGTAAAGCAAAACACACACACAGAGGGAGAGAGAGAGAGGTCGCCCACTCAATGCAATAAAAACAAAACAGAAACAGTTACGGTGCTCCGTCCATGCAGCCAGGCAGGACGGCAGCGGTGCGTGTCGTGCAAAAGAGAGCACCAACGGGCCTGCATGGGTGTGCATGCATATATACAATGGGCACATTATTGTGTGTGTCTCGTGGGGTGAGGTGAGGGCGAGAGTCCATGCAAGGGGACACACACACACAGAGAGAGAAGGAAGAGTGTGTGTGCGGGCGGTGCATGGCTCTCTCACACTCACTCTCACGCGGCCACCACCGCAGCCGCAGCCGCACAAACCACGAAACAGATGGAATCAGTGCGATTGCAGAACTCGCACACCGTCCTGCAAACCAGAAGTTTAAAAAGCAATAGAAACAAGAATCAAAAAAAAA
>NW_899167.1:0-887 GCF_000209065.1 Trypanosoma cruzi | reverse complement strand
TTTTGAAGAAGCCGCTGCACGAGCGCCTGCTGTACCCCGTCGGGTATTGGCACCCCGCGGCGCAGCAGCGGATGTACGGCAGCATGCTAACGAACATGAAGGGCAGCTACGTGTACTGGTGCGTGTTCCAGCTGTCGGTGCTGTGCGTGGTGGGCCTGATTGCGGCTGTGCACCCGCCCGCGGGAAGCTGCCACGTCCTGTACATCTGCATGGCAGCTGTGCTGCTTGCGGGTGCGGGCGTGGTTGCCTTCACGAACATGATGCGCTCGGCCTTCCTGACGGTGATGCACGCTGCGAGCTTTGTGCTCCTTGCGGCACTGTGCGTGGTCAGCGCGGCCAACCATCTTGCGCCCAGCGACGGCGGGGCGAGGGCGTACGCGGCGAACGTGTTGCTGCTGACCACTGTGCTGCTTGCGATCGCTGTGTACAGCGCTGTTGTGTGGTACGCGGAGGACCGCCACTGGCAGTGGCTGCGCTAGCCGCAGCATGGCGAGCTGGATGCGCTGCTGCACGATGACGAGGAGAGCGACGAAGAGTTGCGGAAGCACGACGACAGGACTTCATCGTCGTACGCTTCAGGCACCGCCAGCGCGTCGTCGAACCGATTACCCGCACCGCCGCGGCGGGAGCGCATCATTGGTAGCAACGAAGGCAACCCAGATACCATTGACCGTCAGCCGCAGCCACTGGCAGTCGACGCCCACTCCAACGCATAGAGCTTCCTGGACCGTGCATCAACTACAGACGGCACCGTGGATTACGTCATCCTATGAAAAGTACCAGGTAGGAGTGGCGGGAGTGTGGTACTTGCCGATGGGGAGAGATGGCGCGGGGCCACGGCCAGTCATTGTATGGCGCACCGACAGTGTTGTTCATTTTTGTTTTCA
>NW_899166.1:0-887 GCF_000209065.1 Trypanosoma cruzi | reverse complement strand
AAAACAAAACAAAAAGCCGAAGCGTGGGACGACCAGCACACACACTCTCATTGCTCCCGTAAAGCAAAACACACACACAGGGAGAGAGAGAGAGGTTGCCCACTCAATGCAATAAAAACAAAACAGAAACAGTTACGGTGCTCCGCCCATGCAGTCAGGCAGGACGGCAGCGGTGCGTGTCGTGCAAAAGAGAGCACCAACGGGCCTGCATGGGTGTGCATGCAATATATACAATGGGCACATTATGTGTGTGCTTCGTGGGATGAGGTGAGGGCGAGAGTCCATGCAAGGGGACACACACAGAGAGTGGGTGAAAGACGAGTGTGTGTGCGGGCGGTGCATGGCGCTCTCTCACTCACTCTCACGCGGCCACCACCGCAGCCGCAGCCGCACACACCACGAAACTGATGGAATCAGTGCGATTGCAGAACTCGCACACCGTCCTGCAAACCAGAAGTTTAAAAAGCAATAAGAAGCAAGAATTCCAAAAAAAAAAGGAAAAAAACTTAGGCTTCTTCGGGGCTCGAACCCGCACCCCGGATGAAATTGTGAGCTTGTTTTGCCACTGAGCTAAAAAAAATGTGGTCGCGCGACCCATTTTCACGTAAGGTGTTAAGTTCGATCTTCGAACAATCGAGCACATTTGCGTTGTCCCCTGGAAAACGAAAGCGACATGTTTAGGGTGCGCCGCCGCAGCGTGGATACCTCGATTCGTCGTCATATATCTCTCGTACGGGGCCGCAGCCGCAGCGTGAATACTTCGATTCGTCGTCATATATCTCTCGTTCGGGGCGGACCGCCGCAACTTGGATAATTCGACACGTCGTCATGTATCTCTCGTTCGGGGCGGACCGCCGCAACTTGGATAATTCGACCACGTCGTCATG
>NW_899165.1:0-887 GCF_000209065.1 Trypanosoma cruzi | reverse complement strand
GCCCACAAAGGGTGCTGCACTCGGCGGATCGTTTTCGAGCGGCTGCTGCACCACACGTTGTGGTCTATGTTTTTGTTTCGAATTATGAATGGCGGGAGTCAGAGGCACTCTCTTTCAATGTATGTTTGCGTGTTCACACACTGGACGCCAAACAACCCGGAACTATCCGCTGCTTGGAGGAATTTCGCGAGCTCCTGCCCACAATGGTGCTGCACTCGGCGGATCGTTTTCGAGCGGCTGCTGCACCACACGTTGTGGTCTATGTTTTTGTTTCGAATTATGAATGGCGGGAGTCAGAGGCACTCTCTTTCAATGTATGTTTGCGTGTTCACACACTGGACACCAAACAACCCGGAACTATCCGCTGCTTGGAGGAATTTCGCGAGCTCCTGCCCACAAGGGTGCTGCACTCGGCGGATCGTTTTCGACCCCGGTGTGCATACCAATGCTGGCAACAGGACTACGAGCAGGTTAAACTTGCCTTTGACAATTTGGTCGAGTGTATCGGCGTACTGGAAGGCTGGCAGGATCCTACCGATGAGCTCATGGATTTTGGCAGGTCCCTACTGAATACATTCCGGATGGAGCTCACGATTGCATCCGATCCCGTCATCCGGCTTTCCAAACTGCGCGGCCGTCTACACTCCGCTGTTCACCAGACCGACACCTATGCGAGGGCAGCCCAGCCTCTCGTGGATCGGCGAGAAACCCAACGCACTTTGCGATGCCAACAATGTCATACCTATGGACACGAGGCATCTACATGCAATGTGCGCCCGAGAGGGAATTAATTACAATACAGGCGTCCATAAAAAAACGGCAGAGGGGCTGCCGCACGCCGCTCATGAATGCTGGCGATGGGGGCTCCATCCAATCCGCCACCTCCC
>NW_899164.1:0-887 GCF_000209065.1 Trypanosoma cruzi | reverse complement strand
TGCTCGATTGTTCGAAGATCGACATTAATACTTTACGTGAAAAGGAGTCGCGCGACCGCATTTTTTTAGCTCAGTGGCAAACACGCTCACAATGTCATCCGGGGACGCGGGTTCGATTCCCGCAGAAGCCTAAGTTTTTTCCATTTTTTTTTTTTTTGAATTCTTGTTTCATATTGTTTTTTAAACTTCTGGTTTGCAGGACGGTGTGCGAGTTCTGCAATCGCACTGATTCCATCTGTTTCGTGGTTTGTGCGGCTGCGGCTGCGGTGGTGGCCGCGTGAGAGTGAGTGTGAGAGAGCCATGCACCGCCCGCATACACACACTTCCTTCTCTCTCTGTGTGTGTGTCCCCTTGCATGGACTCTCGTCGTCGCCTCACCCCACGAAGCAAACACAATAATGTGCCCATTGTATATATGCATGCACACCCATGCAGGCCCGTTGGTGCTCTCTTTTGCACGACACGCACCGCTGCCGTCCTGCCTGGCTGCATGGGCGGAGCACCGTAACTGTTTCTGTTTTGTTTTCATTGCATTGAGTGGGCGACCCTTCTCTCTCTCTCCCTGTGTGTGTGTTTTGCTTTACGGGAGCAATGAGAGTGTGTGTGCGCTGGTAGTCCCACGCTTCGGCTTTTTGTTTTGTTTTTCTTTTTGATTTTGTGGTTGAGTGCACCCATTCCGCGGCTGCGTGTGTGTGTGTGTGATGATATGAGTAATTTGCGTGTGTGCTTATCTGCCTCTCTCTGCCGTTGCTTTCTTCAGACTCTCTTGTGGCGCACAGCTGCTCTGCAAGTATAGGCGCTGACAAACACACACACACATGCACACACATGCCGTGCTTAAAACGCTGAGAATGCACGCACGCACAGGATTGTGGCTGCCGAGGCCC
>NW_899163.1:0-887 GCF_000209065.1 Trypanosoma cruzi | reverse complement strand
TGTTTGCGTGTTCACACACTGGACACCAAACAACCCTGAATTATCCGCTGCTTGGAGGAATTTCGCGAGCTCTAGCCCACACGGGTGCTGCACTCGGCTGATCGTTTTCGAGCGGCCGCTGCATCACACGTTGTGGTCCAAATTTTTGTTTCCGATTGTGAATGGTGGGAGTCAGAGGCACTCTCTGTCAATATCTGTTTGCGTGTTCACACACTGGACACCAAACAACCCTGAATTATCCGCTGCTTGGAGGATTTTCGCGAGCTCTTGCCCACACGGGTGCTGCACTCGGCTGATCGTTTTCGAGCGGCCGCCGCATCACACGTTGTGGTCCAAATTTTTGTTTCCGATTGTGAATGGTGGGAGTCAGAGACACTCTCTGTCAATATCTGTTTGCGTGTTCATGCACTGGACACCAAACAACCCTGAACAATCCGCTGCTTGGAGGAATTTCGCGAGCTCTTGCCCACACGGGTGCTGCACTCGGCTGATCGTTTTCGAGCGGCCGCTGCATCACACGTTGTGGTCCAAATTTTTGTTTCCGATTGTGAATGGTGGGAGTCAGAGGCACTCTCTGTCAATATCTGTTTGCGTGTTCACACACTGGACACCAAACAACCCTGAATTATCCGCTGCTTGGAGGAATTTCGCGAGCTCTTGCCCACACGGGTGCTGCACTCGGCTGATCGTTTTCGAGCGGCCGCTGCATCACACGTTGTGGTCCAAATTTTTGTTTCCGATTGTGAATGGTGGGAGTCAGAGGCACTCTCTGTCAATATCTGTTTGCGTGTTCACACACTGGACACCAAACAACCCTGAACTATCCGCTGCTTGGAGGAATTTCGCGAGCTCTTGCCCACACGGGTGCTGCACTCGGCTGATCGTTT
>NW_899162.1:0-887 GCF_000209065.1 Trypanosoma cruzi | reverse complement strand
AACCGAAGCGTGGGACGACCAGCGCACACACACTCTCATTACTCCCGTAAAGCAAAACACACACACAGAGGGAGAGAGAGAGAGGTCGCCCACTCAATGCAATAAAAACAGAAACAGTTACGGTGCTCCGCCCATGCAGCCAGGCAGGACGGCAGCGGTGCGTGTCGTGCAAAAGAGAGCACCAACGGGCCTGCATGGGTGTGCATGCATATATACAATGGGCACATTATGTGTGTGCTTCGTGGGGTGAGGTGAGGGCGAGAGTCCATGCAAGGGGACACACACACAGAGAGAAGGAAGAGTGTGTGTGCGGGCGGTGCACGGCTCTCTCTCCCTCACTCTCACGCGGCCACCGCAGCAGCAGCAGCCGCACACGCAACAAGAAGAAGAAGAAAAAGAGGGGAGGTGGTGTGGGAGACCGCGGTGCTGCTGTCACTTTCGTCATGCGTCGCCGTATCATTTGCCTGAGCAGTCCCTGCTGTTTGCGGTGCTGCCTCACCCATTTTGACGGTGCCGCCGTCACTGTTGCTGTCTTCTTGCGTCGTCGTATCATCTGTTTTGGCTGTGGTATGTGGTGCTCTCGGGATTCCTGCACTGTGAGTGGTCGCATTCTCCGTGCTGTGTGACGCTTCTTCACTTGTGTCTCTCGCATTGTTCTGTTCGGTGTCATTGTTTGAGTTGTCGCTTATGCTTATAGGGCTGCTTGCGCCACCAGGACTCTTTGCCTTTTTGATGGCAGCCTCATTATCCACTGCCGCAGTTGATGCGGTAGCTTTGTGCGCATCGCCAGACGCTGCTGGTGATTCACTTTTCCCAGTGGTGTGGGCGGGCTTTTTTTGTTTTTCCGCAAGCGTCCCTTGTGAGTATCAAAAACATTTTTGGATCGG
>NW_899161.1:0-887 GCF_000209065.1 Trypanosoma cruzi | reverse complement strand
AAAAAAATGCGGTCGCGCGACTCCTTTTCACGTAAAGTATTAATGTCGATCTTCGAACAATCGAGCACATTTGCGTTGTCCCCTGGAAAACGAAAAAGACGTGTTTAGGATGCGCAGCCGCAGCGTGGTTACTACTGTAAGTCGTCATATATCTAACGCCCGAGGCCACCGCTGCAGCTTGGATAATTCGACACGTCGTCCCGTATCTAACGTCCGGGGCAGCCGCTGCAACTTGGATAATTCGACACGTCGTCCTGTATCTAGCGTCCGGGGCCACCGCCCTACCATTTTTTATTTCTTGCGGCGGCCAACCCCGGCAGTAAGGACAAAAAAAAGAATCGCGTTTTCTTTAATGTTTTTCCTGTTTGGGGGCGGGGATCTTTGTTTTCTATGATTGCCTCTTTTTTTTTGTCTGTTCCAGGTTGGTTTTGAGGACGCTTGATGTGCCTGCTGGGTGATCGCCGGCTTTTTTATTGGTGATTGCGTATTTTTGGCTTACCGGTGTGCCGCTCAGCGCCATTTTGTTTTACTTCTTTTCTGCTTATTGGGGCGTGTTGTTATTCGTCACGCGTCAGCACACACCGAGCAACATGTCAAAAAAAAAAAATGCAGGTTTTTTCCCCCTCGCGAGGGCCTCGGCAGCCACAATCCTGTGCGTGCGTGCATTCTCAGCGTTTTAAGCACGGCATGTGTGTGCATGTGTGTGTGTGTTTGTCAGCGCCTATACTTGCAGAGCAGCTGTGCGCCACAAGAGAGTCTGAAGAAAGCAACGGCAGAGAGAGGCAGATAGCACACACGCAAATTACTCATATCATCACACACACACACACGCAGCTGCGGAATGGGTGCACTCAACCACAAAATCAAAAAGAAAAACAAAACAAAAA
>NW_899160.1:0-887 GCF_000209065.1 Trypanosoma cruzi | reverse complement strand
ACACACACGAGTGACTGTGCTCTGCGGGCCGCACTCACGCACCAATAAAACGGCTGAGGGGAGCAGCAGCACGCAGATGACCCCATGAAATATAAACGCTGTGCGGACACACGGAGGGTCGGACGGTTGAAAGATATTTAAACATTCAATTTTTAATGTGCGGGCAAAATATACAAACAGTTTGGTGGGCGCACACAGTAACCAGTGAAATTTTTTTTTGTGTGGTATTTCTTTCTTTATTATTATTTGTGTGTAGCCGTAATAGAGGACGACATTTTTCTTTTTTTTTTTCTTATTGTTTCCAAAGTGTGAGGTGTGGAAGGGTGAAGATCATTTTTTAAAAATTTTAATAAATTTTCTATGAATTGCCGCTGCTTTGTCTGCAGTGCAGTATCATGAGCCTGAGCAGTCTTTTTATTTCTGCCATGCACCTCTGCTGTACATTTTTTTTTGTGCGTCCCCTCACATGCTCTGCTCCTGTTTTTACTCCTTTGCTTCGTGTGTCTGCAGGCACACACAACCACATGCTCGCACAAGACGCACATTGCAGTGGATTTTGATGCTTCTTTTGTAGCGTGTGCTGGCGGTTGCGTGTGGCTGCTGCTTCCTCCGTGGGCATGAAGGGAAGGAGGAGAGAGGGAGCGCGCACCGCGAGTCACTTTTGCTGTTGGCGTGATGCACCGCCTGTGACTTCTTTGAGTTAGGCACCGAATCCCATTGTGGGTGGAATGGCTGGAAATTTTGTCGCCGCGTCATGGCTGGATGAGGATCCGCTTCCGCGTGTGGCTCTTTGGGTGATTGCTCGCTGTGCGTTGTGTGCCGGCAGCGGGCTGTGGCCGTATGCCGTTGGCCGTGGGATTTAACTGGAGGCGGTGGCGCGGTGTGTC
>NW_899159.1:0-887 GCF_000209065.1 Trypanosoma cruzi | reverse complement strand
GACAGAGAGTGCCTCTGGCTCCCACCATTCACAATTGGAAACAAAAATTTGGACCACAACGTGTGATGCAGCAGCCGCTCGAAAACGATCAGCCGAGCGCAGCACCCGTGTGGGCAAGAGCTCGCGAAATTCCTCCAAGCAGCGGATAGTTCAGGGTTGTTTGGTGTCCAGTGTGTGAACACGCAAACAGATATTGACAGAGAGTGCCTCTGGCTCCCACCATTCACAATTGGAAACAAAAATTTGGACCACAACGTGTGATGCAGCAGCCGCTCGAAAACGATCAGCCGAGCGCAGCACCCGTGTGGGCAAGAGCTCGCGAAATTCCTCCAAGCAGCGGATAGTTCAGGGTTGTTTGGTGTCCAGTGTGTGAACACGCAAACAGATATTGACAGAGAGTGTCTCTGACTCCCACCATTCACAATCAGAAACAAAAATTTGGACCACAACGTGTGATGCAGCAGCCGCTCGAAAACGATCAGCCGAGCGCAGCACCCGTGTGGGCAAGAGCTCGCGAAATTCCTCCAAGCAGCGGATAGTTCAGGGTTGTTTGGTGTCCAGTGTGTGAACACGCAAACAGATATTGACAGAGAGTGCCTCTGACTCCCACCATTCACAATCGGAAACAAAAATTTAGACCACAGCGTGTGATGCAGCGGCCGCTCGAAAACGATCAGCCGAGTGCAGCACCCTTGTGGGCAAGAGCTCGCGAAATTCCTCCAAGCAGCGGATAGTTCAGGGTTGTTTGGTGTCCAGTGTGTGAACACGCAAACAGATATTGACAGAGAGTGTCTCTGACTCCCACCATTCACAATCGGAAACAAAAATTTGGACCACAACGTGTGGTGCAGCAGCCGCTCGAAAACGATCCGCCGAGTGCAGCACCC
>NW_899158.1:0-887 GCF_000209065.1 Trypanosoma cruzi | reverse complement strand
TTTTCGGGATTACGTTCATTTGTGGAGACGATGCGTCTTCTGGGGTACCCTAATCTTATCAGCATGGAATCTTTCCGCAATCCCAATGTGGAGCTAGTGGCTGACTGTTTATTTTGGCTTATTAAGCGTTATGAACCATCGGCAGAGATTGTCTATGAGATTGAGCGCGAAGGGGATCGTATCTTCTTTTTTAAACAAATATGTGAAGTTGCCTTGGCAAAGGGACAGATTAAACTTAACATCAAAAAGCTTTATCAATCCGATGGAAATGCTGTACAGGAGATGTTGATATTGGCAAGTGTTCTTAAGAAGGCAATGAATGCAACCGAGGCGGAGGAAGCTGACTACACCAGTGTGCAGCAAATGGTGGCCCAAAAGAATGTAAAGGATGCCAAACGTGTACAACAGCTCTGCAGTGACCTCACAAGTGATGGCAGTGCCCTTTTTTTTCTTATTGAGGAAGAGATATCACAGCGAGGTGAACGGCAACGTGTCTTGTCACGGGCGACAGAAGTGGGGGAATTTGAGCGACGTCTTCGTGACGTCCTGGCCAATGTTGGCAAGCAAGTAGAGCAACTGCAGACTACCATTATGAATCTTAGCGCGGATGAAACGACATTGGAGCAAAAAATTGAGAGTAAAAAAACCCAATTAGAGCGGGCACAGAAACGGTTGAAATCTCTGATGGCCGTACGCCCCGCTTTCATGGAGGAATATGAAAAACATGAGGGTGATCTACAGTCACAGTTTGTTGTCTACCTTGAACAGTATCGTAACTTGGAATACCTGGAGCATGAGTTAGCCAAATTCAACGCTGCAGAGGACGCGGTGTTAGAAGAACATGAGACAAGACTTCGTGTTATGCGTGAGCGTCTTAGGAAGGAGGA
>NW_899157.1:0-887 GCF_000209065.1 Trypanosoma cruzi | reverse complement strand
TGTGGTTGAGTGCACCCATTCCGCGGCTGCGTGTGTGTGTGATGATATGAGTAATTTGCGTGTGTGCTATCTGCCTCTCTCTGCCGTTGCTTTCTTCAGACTCTCTTGTGGCGCACAGCTGCTCCGCAAGTATAGGCGCTGCCAAACACACAAGCACATGCACACACACATGCCGTGTTTAAAACGCTGAGAATGCACGCACGCACAGGATTGTGGCTGCGGAGGCCCTCGCGAGGGGGGAAAAAGCCTGCATTTTGTTTTTTTTTGACATGTTGCTCGGTGTGTGCTGACGCGTGACGAATAACAACACGCCCCAATAAGCAGAAAAGAAGTAAAACAAAATGGCGCTGAGCGGCACACCGGTAAGCCAAAAATACGCAATCACCAATAAAAAAGCCGGCGATCACCCAGCAGGCACATCAAGCCTCCTAAAAACCAACCTGGAACAGACAAAAAAAAAGAGACAATCATAGAAAACAAAGATCCCCGCCCCCAAACAGGAAAAACATTAAAGAAAACGCGATTCTTTTTTTTGTCCTTACTGCCGGGGTTGGCCGCTGCAAGAAATAAAAAATGGTAGGGCGGTGGCCCCGGACGTTGGATACAACACGACGTGTCGAATTATCCAAGTTTGCAGCGGCTGCCCCGGACGTTAGATACAGGACGACGTGTCGAATTATCCAAGTTGCAGCGGCTGCCCCGGACGTTGGATACAACACGACGAATCGTAGTAACCACGCTGCGGCTGCGGCCCCGTACGAGAGATATATGACGACTTATCGTAGTAACCACGCTGCGGCTGCGGCCCCGTGCGAGAGATATATGACGAACTTATCGTAGTAACCACGCTGCGGCGGCGCACCCTAAACATGTCGTTTTCGTTTTCC
>NW_899156.1:0-887 GCF_000209065.1 Trypanosoma cruzi | reverse complement strand
CAACCTGGAACAGACAAAAAAAAAGAGGCAATCATAGAAAACAAAGATCCCCGCCCCCCAAACAGGAAAAACATTAAAGAAAACGCGATTCTTTTTTTTGTCCTTACTGCCGGGGTTGGCCGCCGCAAGAAATAAAAAATGGTAGGGCGGTGGCCCCGGACGCTAGATACAGCACGACGTGTCGAATTATCCAAGTTGCAGCGGCTGCCCCGGACGTTAGATACGGGACGACGTGTCGAATTATCCAAGTTGCAGCGGCTGCCCCGGACGTTAGATACAGCACGACGTGTCGAATTATCCAAGCTGCAGCGGTGGCCTCGGGCGTTAGATATATGACGACTTACAGTAGTAACCACGCTGCGGCTGCGCATCCTAAACACGTCTTTTTCGTTTTCCAGGGGACAACGCAAATGTGCTCGATTGTTCGAAGATCGACATTAATACTTTACGTAAAAAGGAGTCGCGCGACCGCATTTTTTTAGCTCAGTGGCAAACACGCTCACAATGTCATCCGGGGACGCGGGTTCGATTCCCGCAGAAGCCTAAGTTTTTTCCATTTTTTTTTTTTTTTGAATTCTTGTTTCATATTGCTTTTTAAACTTCTGGTTTGCAGGACGGTGTGCGAGTTCTGCAATCGCACTGATTCCATCTGTTTCGTGGTTTGTGCGGCTGCGGCTGCGGTGGTGGCCGCGTGAGAGTGAGTGTGAGAGAGCCATGCACCGCCCGCATACACACACTTCCTTCTCTCTCTGTGTGTGTGTCCCCTTGCATGGACTCTCGTCGTCGCCTCACCCCACGAAGCACACACAATAATGTGCCCATTGTATATATGCATGCACACCCATGCAGGCCCGTTGGTGCTCTCTTTTGCACGACACGCACCGCTG
>NW_899155.1:0-887 GCF_000209065.1 Trypanosoma cruzi | reverse complement strand
GGCCGCAACCTCAACCCAACGACTCGCCGCTATCCACGCAAGTCGAAAAACAACACGTTCCTTCCAATCGGTCCGGCTGTGGATAAATTGACCCATCCCTTCCTTTGTCAGGGGGCGTGCCTGCTGCGTCTCCGATCGCGCCGCAATTTTTTGTAGCCCCAGAATCATCATGCCCAGCGGGGTTCGATCCGTTTCTAACATGGACCGCAACATCCTGGCGTACTGCCGTCAAGTCCATGGCGCCACATCTAACATTGCCATCAACAAGGCCGCGCAGCTCTCCTTGTTGATCGGCTGTTTATGCGTGCGGCAAAAGGTTGTAAATTGCCCGCTAGAGACATTCTCTGCTCCCGCTTTGACGATGCCCACATTACCCGAGCCACTTCGTCCGCTTTCCTTATGTAGCGAGACCAAAGCGGGGGTGTCGGTGTTCCGTCGTACCACAGTCGAGCGTCGTTGGCGGATAAGCTCCATTGCCCTTCTTAGCGGTTGCGTCAAGCAATTCAAAATAGCGGATGAAGCATTGGCGGTGTGGTGCGATGCCTGTGAGGATTGGTGGGAGGTGGTGGAATGAATGGGGCTGCCGTCTTCCGCTCCCATAAGCGGCTGGCAGCCCCATTGCCGTTTTTGACGGCCATCTGCGCTGCGAGCAATTTCCTCTGGCCGTGCTGCGTACGTTGCACGTGGATGCGTCGCGTCCACAAATACGACACAGTCGGCATCGCAACGATCGTTGCTGCTGCGTGCGTAGACGGGTGTGCAGTTCGGAGATCGGGACGCTGGACTCAGTAGTCATCATGATCTGCAACTGGAAGGTCTGCAGTAGGGCCCTAAACAAATCCATGAAACAATCAGTGGGATCCCGCTCTGTCCCCAACGCGCACCTG
>NW_899154.1:0-887 GCF_000209065.1 Trypanosoma cruzi | reverse complement strand
TGTGAATGGTGGGAGTCAGAGGCACTCTCTGTCACTATCTGTTTGCGTGTTCACACACTGCACACCAAACAACCCTGAACTATCCGCTGCTTGGAGGAATTTCGCGAGCTCTTGCCCACAAGGGTGCTGCACTCGGCTGATCGTTTTCGAGCGGCTGCTGCATCACACGTTGTGGTCCAAATTTTTGTTTCCGATTGTGAATGGTGGGAGTCAGAGACACTCTCTGTCACTATCTGTTTGCGTGTTCACACACTGGACACCAAACAACCCTGAATTATCCGCTGCTTGGAGGAATTTCGCGAGCTCTTGCCCACAAGGGTGCTGCACTCGGCTGATCGTTTTCGAGCGGCTGCTGCATCACACGTTGTGGTCCAAATTTTTGTTTCCGATTGTGAATGGTGGGAGTCAGAGACACTCTCTGTCAATATCTGTTTGCGTGTTCACACACTGGACACCAAACAACCCTGAATTATCCGCTGCTTGAAGGAATTTCGCGAGCTCTTGCTCACACGGGTGCTGCACTCGGCTGATCGTTTTCGAGCGGCTGCTGCATCACACGTTGTGGTCCAAATTTTTGTTTCCAATTGTGAATGGTGGGAGTCAGAGGCACTCTCTGTCAATATCTGTTTGCGTGTTCACACACTGGACACCAAACAACCCTGAACTATCCGCTGCTTGGAGGAATTTCGCGAGCTCTTGCCCACAAGGGTGCTGCACTCGGCTGATCGTTTTCGAGCGGCTGCTGCATCACACGTTGTGGTCCAAATTTTTGTTTCCGATTGTGAATGGTGGGAGTCAGAGACACTCTCTGTCACTATCTGTTTGCGTGTTCACACACTGGACACCAAACAACCCTGAATTATCCGCTGCTGGAGGAATTTCGCGAG
>NW_899153.1:0-887 GCF_000209065.1 Trypanosoma cruzi | reverse complement strand
TTGTTTGGCGTCCAGTGTGTGAACACGCAAACAGACATTGAAAGAGAGTGCCTCTGACCACCACCATTCATAATTCGAAACAAAAATTTAGACCACAACGTGTGGTGCAGCAGCCACTCGAAAACGATCCGCCGACTGCAGCACCCTTGTGGGCAAGATCTCGCGAAACTCCTCCAAGCAGCGGATAGTTCAGGGTTGTTTGGCGTTCAGTGTGTGAACACGCAAACAGACATTGAAAGAGAGTGCCTCTGACCACCACCATTCATAATTCGAAACAAAAATTTAGACCACAACGTGTGGTGCAGCAGCCACTCGAAAACGATCCGCCGACTGCAGCACCCTTGTGGGCAAGATCTCGCGAAACTCCTCCAAGCAGCGGATAGTTCAGGGTTGTTTGGCGTTCAGTGTGTGAACACGCAAACAGACATTGAAAGAGAGTGCCTCTGACCACCACCATTCATAATTCGAAACAAAAATTTAGACCACAACGTGTGGTGCAGCAGCCACTCGAAAAAGATCCGCCGACTGCAGCACCCTTGTGGGCAAGATCTCGCGAAACTCCTCCAAGCAGCGTATAGTTCAGGGTTGTTTGGCGTTCAGTGTGTGAACACGCAAACAGACATTGAAAGAGAGTGCCTCTGACCACCACCATTCATAATTCGAAACAAAAATTTAGACCACAACGTGTGGTGCAGCAGCCACTCGAAAACGATCCGCCGACTGCAGCACCCTTGTGGGCAAGATCTCGCGAAACTCCTCCAGCAGCGGATAGTTCAGGGGTGTTTGGCGTTCAGTGTGTGAACACGCAAACAGACATTGAAAGAGAGTGTCTCTGACCACCACCATTCGTAATTCGAAACAAAAATTTACACCACAGCGTGTGGTGC
>NW_899152.1:0-887 GCF_000209065.1 Trypanosoma cruzi | reverse complement strand
ATGTCGCGAGATCTTGCCCACAAGGGTGCTGCAGTCGGATAATCGTTTTCGAGCGGCTGCTGCACCACAGGCTGTGGTCTAAATTTTTGTTTCGAATTATGAATGGTGGTGGTCAGAGGCACTCTCTTTCAATGTCTGTTTGCGTGTTCACACACTGGACGCCAAACAACCCTGAACTATCCGCTGCTTGGAGGAATGTCGCGAGATCTTGCCCACAAGGGTGCTGCAGTCGGATAATCGTTTTCGAGCGGCTGCTGCACCACACGCTGTGGTCTAAATTTTTGTTTCGAATTATGAATGGTGGTGGTCAGAGGCACTCTCTTTCAATGTCTGTTTGCGTGTTCACACACTGGACGCCAAACAACCCTGAACTATCCGCTGCTTGGAGGAATGTCGCGAGATCTTGCCCACAAGGGTGCTGCAGTCGGATAATCGTTTTCGAGCGGCTGCTGCACCACACGCTGTGGTCTAAATTTTTGTTTCGAATTATGAATGGTGGTGGTCAGAGGCACTCTCTTTCAATGTCTGTTTGCGTGTTCACACACTGGACGCCAAACAACCCTGAACTATCCGCTGCTTGGAGGAATGTCGCGAGATCTTGCCCACAAGGGTGCTGCACTCGGCGGATCGTTTTCGAGCGGCTGCTGCACCACACGCTGTGGTCTAAATTTTTGTTTCGAATTATGAATGGTGGTGGTCAGAGGCACTCTCTTTCAATGTCTGTTTGCGTGTTCACACACTGGACGCCAAACAACCCTGAACTATCCGCTGCTTGGAGGAATGTCGCGAGATCTTGCCCACCAAGGGTGCTGCAGTCGGATAATCGTTTTCGAGCGGCTGCTGCACCACACGCTGTGGTCTAAATTTTTGTTTCGATTATGAATGGT
>NW_899151.1:0-887 GCF_000209065.1 Trypanosoma cruzi | reverse complement strand
GTCAGCGGCTGTGAGTGTGTGTGCGCTGCTGGTGGCCATGGTGACACGTGCCTGCCAGCAGCGGTTCCGGACGGCCTTGGGCCGCTCCCGCTCCCCGATGCGGACGACACGGAGGTCCGCTGCGTGCACGGTGGCAGCATCAGCTCCGTGGACGATCCTGATCCCGGTGTGCGTGGTCTGTGCTTCGTCAGCGTGACCTTCACCGCCGCGATTGTGCTGGACCTGTTGCATTTTGACGCGCCACAACAGGCACTCAACATCACGCTGCTGCAGTGCGTCCTCGTGGGCCTGTCGATCAAGGGGAGTGGTGTGCGTGTGCACGTGAACGTGACATCTTTGATGCTAGATTTTGGTGAGCTGGAGTTTGGGGGTGCTTTTGGCGCGAGCTCCCAGATACTGGTGGCTGGGAGTACGCTTGTGACGACGTCGGTCCACGCCATTGCCTTTCCGGACTTTACTCTCAGTGCGAACTCGACGCTTCTGCTACTCGACAACCGCATCGAGGGGAATAGGTACGCAGTTTATTTCATCAATGCTGTTGTTGTTGATGGTGGCGGAATCATTGCGAAGGGGAATATGCTGAGCACAAAGGAGGAGGATGACGGTGAGGAATCGTCTGTTTGCGTTCATGCTGTTGATGTGAGGAACGGCGGCTACTTTGACGTGGAGAACAACACGATGAGGTCAGTCAATGGCGTTATTCTTTTTGGGAATACCATCGTGAGGTCCGCGGGGCTGCTGCGGGTGGCGGACTGCACTTTCATTGGCAGGACGGAAGTTTTTTATCCCGCGCTGGTGAGTGTGCCTGACTCTGTGACACTCGAGGGCGGTGCGCAGTGGCGTGTGGAGGGCAACAGCGTGGGTGCAGCCTCCAGTATTGAGTTTTC
>NW_899150.1:0-887 GCF_000209065.1 Trypanosoma cruzi | reverse complement strand
TGAAGCGGCACTCAAACCCTGCAGCCCACACATCCTTGGTAACCCATTTCAAAACTCGTTATCTAGCAAAAACCCCTGAACAACCATACAAGGAGGAGGGTTCATTGCTGGCAAGGGACAAGAACACGTGGGTTTCATCCTGCGACAGAAGTTTATGCCTCCTGCGTAACGCGGCTACAAGTACTCGACGCGCCAACACCGAAACGGAGGGGCATGTTGCCCCATGACCCTCCCCCTCCCACAGGGGTCCAAGAAGTGCAACAGACCATCCTCCCACCGAAAGAAAAGCCCAATGGAGCGGACATTGCAGTGTGCAGACCACCCTGCAGAAACACCCTCAGGGAAAGAAAGCTCTTGAATGTCTTTCAGAAGGGGCCGGCGGATTGGCTGTGAAGCCAACAAACACAGAAGAGCCACCTGCTCTGCAAGCATCCAATGACGCAATTGAGAGCGCAATATTGCAAGGTACATCAACCATCCTGTTTTCTTCTCCGTCTGTGCGGGTACGACAGTCCTGCCATCATCCTTCGCCCTCACAAAGTAATCCACAAGGTCCTTTGAGCCAGAGACCACCACACGGCGGTATACTACCGGATGAGTAATTTCCATCTCGTACAAAATAAAAAGCTTTCCACGTCGAGGATGGCAATGAAAACGAGCATATAGATGAGCAACATGAGGGCTGTCTGTGCTGTGATTCATCACAACGCTCCATCCCTCATTGATTCGGGCCTCCGCCACACAACGAAGTACACAAATAACATCACTTACATGCAACAGAGTAAAATCTTCAAGAACATTGTCAGAGTTGTACAGGACACAACAATCACCAGCCCGGTCAGCAGCTGTGTAGGCATATTCTGCGAAACATGATCCACGCTTACAGC
>NW_899149.1:0-887 GCF_000209065.1 Trypanosoma cruzi | reverse complement strand
CAAACAACCCTGAATTATCCGCGCTTGGAGGAATTTCGCGAGCTCCTGCCCACAAGGGTGCTGCACTCGGCGGATCGTTTTCGAGCGGCTGCTGCACCACACGTTGTGGTCTATGTTTTTGTTTCGAATTATGAATGGCGGGAGTCAGAGGCACTCTCTTTCAATGTATGTTTGCGTGTGCACACACTGGACACCAAACAACCCTGAACTATCCGCTTCTTGGAGGAATTTCGCGAGCTCTTGCCCACAATGGTGCTGCAGTCGGCGGATCGTTTTCGAGCGGCTGCTGCACCACACGTTGTGGTCTATGTTTTTGTTTCGAATTATGAATGGCGGGAGTCAGAGGCACTCTCTTTCAATGTATGTTTGCGTGTTCACACACTGGACGCCAAACAACCCTGAACTATCCGCTGCTTGGAGGAATTTCGCGAGTTCCTGCCCACAATGGTGCTGCAGTCGGCGGATCGTTTTCGAGCGGCTGCTGCACCACACGTTGTGGTCTATGTGTTTGTTTCGAATTATGAATGGCGGGAGTCAGACACACTCTCTTTCAATGTATGTTTGCGTGTTCACACACTGGACGCCAAACAACCCTGAATTATCCGCTGCTTGGAGGAATTTCGCGAGCTCCTGCCCACAATGGTGCTGCACTCGGCGGATCGTTTTCGAGCGGCTGCTGCACCACACGTTGTTGTCTATATTTTTGTTTTGAATTATGAATGGCGGGAGTCAGAGGCACTCTCTTTCAATGTATGGTTTGCGTGTGCACACACTGGACGCCCAACAACCCTGAACTATCCGCTGCTTGGAGGAATTTCGCGAGCTCTTGCCCCACATGGTGCTGCAGTCGGCGGATCGTTTTCGAGCGCTGCTGCACCACACGTTGT
>NW_899148.1:0-887 GCF_000209065.1 Trypanosoma cruzi | reverse complement strand
GCCCCCCCGCCGTGCGAGTGCCACACCCAACGCCATTGGGACTGCGGGAAGAAACAGCCGCGAGTGTCCTTTGGAGCCAGCGGCACCTGCTGGCCGCATTTGGGCGGTGCGAGTGGGATGCTTCACCGCACGGGTGTTGTGATGGAACCTCGCCGTGGCTCTTGTGATGGTTCCGACGCTGCAGCTCGACATGTGGCGGGGAGTAAACATCGACCACAGTGGACCATGAGCAGCTACATAGAGGGCATTCTGCTGGAGGGAAGCACTCTCAGCACCAGCATTAAGCTGAAAGATTTCCTTCGGAGCAAATTGGGCGATGAGTGGGTTGTTAAAAGAAAAGGGGACGTCATTATGGAGGTGTTTGTTCAGAAGCCGGATGCTTACGTAAAAAAACAGCAGCTTCTTGAATTGATTTTTAATTTAACAGAGTACCAGGTGTAAAAGCTTCATCACGAGGGTGTGTACTCTCTCGAGCAATGGAGGGACTATGAAGGAAAAGGATACGGTCACTCCTCTTGCAAGGGGAAAACTAAACACAGCCCTCACTCAGATACTGACAGAAAGGCTAAAACGAGCGCAAGAAATGAAATTTACCATGTCCACTAATATCGTAGATGTACTGTTTAAAGGAAGAGTTTGCGTCAAGGAAAAGAAGTTGAATGAATTTCTTACGATGGAATTGGGCGGCAGGGGCGTTGTGGACGCCAATCGGGATGTCTTGCTGGAGGAGTTTTTCAAGGATCCCACGAGGTATATCCGTGATCAAGGGGCATTGGACGAAATGCAGGCATCGGATCATTACAAGAGGATGGAGAGGGCTGTGAGGGAGGAAATGGATATGGAAGAGGATGTAAGCAGGCCTTACAAAAATGGTATGGACAATCTAC
>NW_899147.1:0-887 GCF_000209065.1 Trypanosoma cruzi | reverse complement strand
ACGCAAACAGATATTGACGGAGAGTGCCTCTGACTCCCACCATTCACAATCGGAAACAAAAATTTGGACCACAACGTGTGCTGCAGCAGCCGCTCGAAATCGATCAGCCGAGTGCAGCACCCGTGTGGGCAAGAGCTCGCGAAATTCCTCCAAGCAGCGGATAGTTCAGGGTTCTTTGGTGTCCAGTGTGTGAACACGCAAACAGATATTGACGGAGAGTGCCTCTGACTCCCACCATTCACAATCGGAAACAAAAATTTGGACCACAACGTGTGATGCAGCGGCCGCTCGAAATCGATCAGCCGAGTGCAGCACCCGTGTGGGCAAGAGCTCGCGAAATTCCTCGAAGCAGCGGATAATTCAGGGTTGTTTGGTGTCCAGTGTGTGAACACGCAAACAGATATTGACAGAGAGTGCCTCTGACTCCCACCATTCACAATCGGAAACAAAAATTTGGACCACAACGTGTGATGCAGCAGCCGCTCGAAAACGATCAGCCGAGTGCAGCACCCGTGTGGGCAAGAGCTCGCGAAATTCCTCCAAGCAGCGGATAGTTCAGGGTTGTTTGGTGTCCAGTGTGTGAACACGCAAACAGATATTGACAGAGAGTGTCTCTGACTCCCACCATTCACAATCGGAAACAAAAATTTGGACCACAACGTGTGATGCAGCAGCCGCCCGAAAACGATCAGCCGAGTGCAGCACCCTTGTGGGCAAGAGCTCGCGAAAATCCTCCAAGCAGCGGATAGTTCAGGGTTGTTTGGTGTCCAGTGTGTGAACACGCAAACAGATATTGACAGAGAGTGCCTCTGACTCCCACCATTCACAATCGGAAACAAAAATTTGGAACACAACGTGTGATGCAGCAGCCGCTCGAAAACGATCAG
>NW_899146.1:0-887 GCF_000209065.1 Trypanosoma cruzi | reverse complement strand
CCCTCCCGTTGCGCCGGTGCTGGTGCCTTCCGTGCCACGCAGTAGCACCTTCGCCTTCTCCTCCACGGCACTGATCATGCCCCTCCCGTTGCGCACGGTGCTGGTGCCTTCCGTGCCACGCAGTAGCACCTTCGCCTTCTCCTCCACGGCACTGATCATGCCCCTCCCGTTGCGCACGGTGCTGGTGCCTTCCGTGCCACGCAGTAGCACCTTCGCCTTCTCCTCCACGGCACTGATCATGCCCCTCCCGTTGCGCACGGTGCTGGTGCCTTCCGTGCCACGCAGTAGCACCTTCGCCTTCTCCTCCACGGCACTGATCATGCCCCTCCCGTTGCGCACGGTGCTGGTGCCTTCCGTGCCACGCAGTAGCACCTTCGCCTTCTCCTCCACGGCACTGATCGTGCCCCTCCCGTTGCGCACGGTGCTGGTGCCTTCCGTGCCACGCAGTAGCACCTTCGCCTTCTCCTCCACGGCACTGATCATGCCCCTCCCGTTGCGCACGGTGCTGGTGCCTTCCGTGCCACGCAGTAACACCTTCGCCTTCTCCTCCACGGCACTGATCATGCCCCTCCCGTTGCGCACGGTGCTGGTGCCTTCCGTGCCACGCAGTAACACCTTCGCCTTCTCCTCCACGGCACTGATCATGCCCCTCCCGTTGCGCACGGTGCTGGTGCCTTCCGTGCCACGCAGTAGCACCTTCGCCTTCTCCTCCACGGCACTGATCATGCCCCTCCCGTTGCGCACGGTGCTGGTGCCTTCCGTGCCACGCAGTAGCACCTTCGCCTTCTCCTCCACGGCACTGATCATGCCCCTCCCGTTGCGCACGGTGCTGGTGCCTTCCGTGCCACGCAGTAGCACCTTCGCGTTATCCTCCACGGCACTGATCA
>NW_899145.1:0-887 GCF_000209065.1 Trypanosoma cruzi | reverse complement strand
TCGGATATCGTTTTCGAGCGATGCTGCACCACACGCTGTGGTCTATGTTTTTGTTTCGAATTATGAATGGTGGTGGTCAGAGACACTCTCTTTCAATGTCTGTTTGCGTGCACACACTGAACGCCAAACAACCCGGAACTATCCGCTGCTTGGAGGAATTTCGCGAGATCTTGCCCACAACGGTGCTGCACTCGGATAATCGTTTTCGAGCGACTGCTGCACCACACGCTGTGGTCTATGTTTTTGTTTCGAATTATGAATGGTGGTGGTCAGAGACACTCTCTTTCAATGTCTGTTTGTGTGTTCACACACTGAACGCCAAACAACCCGGAACTATCCGCTGCTTGGAGGAATTTCGCGAGATCTTGCCCACAACGGTGCTGCACTCGGATAATCGTTTTCGAGTGGCTGCTGCACCACACGCTGTGGTCTATGTTTTTGTTTCGAATTATGAATGGTGGTGGTCAGAAGACACTCTCTTTCAATGTCTGTTTGTGTGTTCACACACTGAACGCCAAACAACCCGGAACTATCCGCTGCTTGGAGGAATTTCGCGAGATCTTGCCCACAACGGTGCTGCACTCGGATAATCGTTTTCGAGTGGCTGCTGCACCACACGCTGTGGTCTATGTTTTTGTTTCGAATTATGAATGGTGGTGGTCAGAGACACTCTCTTTCAATGTCTGTTTGCGTGTTCACACACTGGACGCCAAACAACCCGGAACTATCCGCTGCTTGGAGGAATTTCGCGAGATCTTGCCCACAACGGTGCTGCACTCGGATAATCGTTTTCGAGCGACTGCTGCACCACACGCTGTGGTCTATGTTTTTGTTTCGAATTATGAATGGTGGTGGTCAGAGACACTCTCTTTCAATGTCTGTTTGTG
>NW_899144.1:0-887 GCF_000209065.1 Trypanosoma cruzi | reverse complement strand
TTCCTCAAGCCATTTCTGGCAACGGCGGGCCTAATGCCAGGGTACCGCCCCAGTTTGCCGTGATGTTGGCCAGAGATCATATTCCAACAGTGAAACGCACCAATGTTCGGATTGGCAGACGGCTTCGTTTTCCCTTTCCAAAGGGACGTAGGGGAAGAGACAGTTGGAGATGGCAGCGGCGAGATCACATTCCCGTTGTCATCACCCGAGTTGCGTCTCAACGATCCCCCCGCCATCGCTTCGTAGAATCGATCTGCACCAAGTTTGCCAAAACTGCTGGCGACGGTGTCGACGGAAAGCATTGCTGGAAGGTCATGCGCATTGTAGCCGTAGATATCGCCAACCAGAAGGTCAACGTTTTTGTTGTCACCGGGGCCGTCAAGACGCATGATCTCCAGAACTTCCTCCCACGAGGTTACATCCGTCATGGTGCGCACAAGCCCCCAGAATGTTGCTCCACCAATGGGACTTCCCCCAACGCGAACATGGGAGCCATCCGGGCCGAGGCATTTGATGATTGAAATACCGGAACCAATGTTCACAAGCAAACACGGAAAGGGAGAAAGCGTGTCCCCGGGAGGGCTTCGCAGCTTGTGTGGGTAGTGAATTCCAGTTGTGGGGTCTACCGTAAAGATGGACCATGGGGCGGAGCGAATAAGAAGAGTGAGTCCATGCACCACCGAGTCCATCTCCCGCATAACCTCAAAAGAAACGTGAAGCCTTTTTTTGGCAATCGAGGCGTATTTAAATGCACCACCGCCAGTTGCTCGTATGCTCTTGCGGAATGCCTCGGCATAAAAATTATGGGGCTTATTTTTCTCCAAATATGCAACAAAATCGGGAATGCGTTTCGATGGGCACTTTTGGCAAGCGCACTGTACCAACGC
>NW_899143.1:0-887 GCF_000209065.1 Trypanosoma cruzi | reverse complement strand
AACGCCAAATTGACAAATATAAAGCACTAACTCTAAACAAAATCATTTTTTTTGTGGGTCTAGGCACTCCCCTTAGTCAGTCACCAAAAATATCTTTTGCAACCAATCTCTTTGTACTCTATACCCTTTGTTTTCTGAACTTCCATTCTAACTCCAAGATTGAACAATATTATTGGTTATTAGGCCGGTTTGCCTAGTACTTTCGTAAGTCATGTAACAAAAAAATACCACCCAATGTATCATTAACATGTCATTCTTGGAATCCACTAGTCCTGCTCACATACGATGGTATTTTGTAATTCACGAATTTCTATGATGGTATTTTCTAAATTTTCTCAACTCTAAAATAGGCCTGCATGTGATATTTCTTTTCGTGATATGCTGATTTAGACACGAGGAGGCCAATCTAATTTGCCAAGTGGCCATGAATGTAGTACTCTGAAAAAATTCTTTCAACATGTGTCAATTCCAAGCTTTTCTACAGATAACACAATTTTCTACCAGCTAAGATTAGAGCAATTCCCTCTTTTAAAGACTTGCATATTTTTAAGTTAAAATTATTACAACAAACTTGCATTTAATAACAATATAATGTTCTTTTCCTTTTCTTAATTAAACAACAGAAGTCTAAGCAAATTGGAAAAAAATATTGAAAATATATTCTTGTAAAATAACCCAATAAAATATCTACCTTGTAATATTTTAGTAATAACCTCTAGTAGTACTATGGTTTTCTAAATATTAAAATTAAAGCGAAGACACCGAGAGACGCGAGTGAAAGCTCCAATAAAAGATCACTCCTTGGTGCTTGGAGGTCCCGACCGTGAACCAAAAACAGGAAGCTCCAATAAAAGATCACGTCAAAGCCTAAACTGGAAGGGCCTAAA
>NW_899142.1:0-887 GCF_000209065.1 Trypanosoma cruzi | reverse complement strand
AGACGACGTCATGCCCGTTTTTCCATTACTAGAACTCTGGTTCGGTTTTATTTTGGTTGGTTTTGTTCTCATCCCCCAGTGCTGGGGGCTGCAGCAGCCCTTCTTCCGTGTGTGCATTCGCGACGGTGCTGTGGAAAAGCACTATAGAGAACCTGAAGGGCGTGTTTGTGGTGGTCTGTCCTTTGTGCCCATTCTTCTTACCGTGTTGTTTTGGTGCGATTTCTCGTGCCGCGTGCTGTCCGCTCACTGCTCCTCCTGCCCCTTCCCTGTGTGTTGTCTTTGTGTTTGGTGAAGATCCTGCTGAGAGTGCACGAAAGGAATTTAAGAACGCAAAACATGTCTGACGCTGCCGTTCCGCCCAAGAAGGCCTCGCCCAAGAAGGCCGCGCCGAAGAAGGCAGTGGCTAAGAAGACTCCCGCCAAGAAGACTGCTAGGAAACCAGCCGTGAAGAAGCCTGCTGCGAAGAAGAGGGCCGCCCCCAAGAGGAAGCCTGCAGCAGCCAAGAAGGCTGTTACAAAGAGTGCCAAGAAGCATGCGGCAAAGAAGGCACCCAAGAAAGCCGTGAAGAAGGCGCCGAAGAAGTAGGGATTTATTTTGGCTCAACCGTGCGTTCTCGCGATCCGTGTCGCTGGCGCACCTGGTAGATAACGATATGAACTTGTCACCGGTGGAGACGACGTCATGCCCGTTTTTCCATTACTAGAACTCTTGTTTCGTTTTTATTTTTGTTTGTTTTTGTTTCTCATCCCCAGTGCTGGGGGCTGCAGCAGCCCTTCTTCCGTGTGTGCATTCGCGACGGTGCTGTGGAAAAGCACTATAGAGAACCTGAAGGGCGTGTTTGTGGTGGTCTGTCCTTTGTGCCCATTCTTCTTACCGTGTTGTTTTGG
>NW_899141.1:0-887 GCF_000209065.1 Trypanosoma cruzi | reverse complement strand
TTTTTTGTTTTCGCAGACAAGGATGGCAACCCCGAAGCAGGCAGCGAAGAAGGCGTCCAAGAAGCGCAGCGGCGGCCGCTCCGCAAAGGCCGGTCTGATCTTCCCCGTGGGCCGTGTGGGCTCGCTGCTGCGCCGCGGCCAGTATGCCCGCCGCATCGGCGCGTCGGGCGCTGTGTACATGGCGGCGGTGCTGGAGTACCTGACAGCCGAGCTGCTGGAGCTGTCCGTGAAGGCGGCGAGCCAGCAGGCAAAGAAGCCGAAGCGCCTGACACCCCGCACGGTGACGCTTGCCGTGCGCCACGACGACGACCTCGGCACGCTCCTGAGGGATGTGACGCTGTCGCGTGGTGGTGTGATGCCGAGCCTGAACAAGGCGCTGGCGAAGAAGCACAAGAGCAGCAAGAAGGCGAGGGCGACGCCCAGCGCTTAGAGCGGCCTTCAGGCCAAGCGCAGAGACGGGGCGCAACATGTTAGATGCACCTGGGTGGCCGTCGTCGCTGAGCCACGGTGACCCACACGTAGCCCCATAGAATAGGATTGTTTTTTCGTTGTTTTCTTCTTGTTTTCTACGGCCTCTCCTCCCACTGTTGTGTAGGTCTCTGCGGCGCCTTGGCGTCGGCGCTTGGCCGCATTGTGGCGTGCCGTGCGCTTTTTCCTCTGCTTTGGCCGCAGGTCCTCTGCCCCCGCCCTTCTCTCCTCCCTTTGTTTCCCAAGATCAAAGCCAAGCCAAGCAACCTAACCACACTTTATTACTATTTGTTTTTTTTGTTTTTCGCAGACAAGGATGGCAACCCCGAAGCAGGCAGCGAAGAAGGCGTCCAAGAAGCGCAGCGGCGGCCGCTCCGCAAAGGCCGGTCTGATCTTCCCCGTGGGCCGTGTGGGCTCGC
>NW_899140.1:0-887 GCF_000209065.1 Trypanosoma cruzi | reverse complement strand
AGGAGGATCTTTTTGTCTACGATGATGTCGTCGTCTCTAAAAATGAGGCGCAGACAAAACACTGGCGAATTGAGGGACGTAGACCGCTGGCGTCAAGGCGGGTATCGACAAGGCTGAAGGGAGGCGGCCCCTCGGATAATTTGTTCCACTTCACGGACTTCAATATTTGTGTTGACGAGGTCGATTTGGCGGCGGATCAGCAGACGGGCGATGGTGTCTTGCGACAATTGTCTATTCAGGAAGGGGCTCAGCAGGCGATTTTGTTGGGGGCCACAGTCGTGCGGACATTCAGCGCGGCCCCAAACACGGTAGCCGCGATGCTGCGGACCAGTGAGCCAATGAGCCGAAAGGAGTTTTCTCGGCTTTTGCGGGAAATTCAGGTGGAGACGTTCATTGGACATGCGTCGCGTGTGAAGTGTATTTCTGTTTTTCCAACGGAGCGTAGTTTTGTGAGTTGCTCGAGCGAGGAAGCCTCAGTGACATTGCGCAGTCTTGTAACGGGGAAGGAGGAAGGCATATTCACCGGTCACCGTGACCTTGTTATATGTACTGCCGTCTCCCCGGATGGCAAGTATCTTGCCACCACAAGCAAAGACCAAACAATGTTGATTTGGGACGCCATTATAACGAAGGTGCTGCACATATTAAGGCACGGAATGGTGGTGATTTGCTGCTGCTTTAGCCCAGACAGTAATACTGTGGTTTCAGGATGTCAAGATCGTGTCTGTCGATTATGGGGCGTCCGGAAAGGAAAGGAACGAGTGGCTTATAGCAAACATGCTGGCATTATCGTCAGCGTGGCATTTAGTCCGGACGGAAACTATGTCTGCAGCACATCTGCAGACCGAACGCTTCATGTGTGGTCAGCAACTACAGGCAATACATAC
>NW_899139.1:0-887 GCF_000209065.1 Trypanosoma cruzi | reverse complement strand
GAAAAACGATCTGCCGAGTGCAGCACCCATGTGGGGCAAGATCTCGCGAAACTCCTCCAAGCAGCGGATAGTTCAGGGGTTGTTTGGTGTTCAGTGTGTGAACACGCAAACAGACATTGAAAGAGAGTGCCTCTGACCACCACCATTCATAATTCGAAACAAAAATTTAGACCACAACGTGTGGTGCAGCGGCCGCTCGAAAACGATCCGCCGACTGCAGCACCCTTGTGGGCAAGATCTCGCGAAATTCCTCCAAGCAGCGGATAGTTCCGGGTTGTTTGGCGTCCAGTGTGTGAACACGCAAACAGACATTGAAAGAGAGTGTCTCTGACCACCACCATTCATAATTCGAAACAAAAATTTAGACCACAGCGTGTGGTGCAGCAGCCGCTCGAAAACGATCTGCCGAGTGCAGCACCCATGTGGGCAAGATCTCGCGAAACTCCTCCAAGCAGCGGATAGTTCAGGGTTGTTTGGTGTCCAGTGTGTGAACACGCAAACAGACATTGAAAGAGAGTGTCTCTGACCACCACCATTCATAATTCGAAACAAAAATTTAGACCACAGCGTGTGGTGCAGCAGCCGCTCGAAAACGATCTGCCGAGTGCAGCACCCATGTGGGCAAGATCTCGCGAAACTCCTCCAAGCAGCGGATAGTTCAGGGTTGTTTGGCGTTCAGTGTGTGAACACGCAAACAGACATTGAAAGAGAGTGCCTCTGACCACCACCATTCATAATTCGAAACAAAAATTTAGACCACAACGTGTGGTGCAGCAGCCGCTCGAAAACGATCTGCCGACTGCAGCACCCTTGTGGGCAAGATCTCGCGAAACTCCTCCAAGCAGCGTATAGTTCAGGGTTGTTGGCGTCCAGTGTGGAACACGCAA
>NW_899138.1:0-887 GCF_000209065.1 Trypanosoma cruzi | reverse complement strand
GCTTGGAGGAATGTCGCGAGATCTTGCCCACAAGGGTGCTGCACTCGGCGGATCGTTTTCGAGTGGCTGCTGCACCACACGCTGTGGTCTAAATTTTTGTTTCGAATTATGAATGGTGGTGGTCAGAGGCACTCTCTTTCAATGTCTGTTTGCGTGTTCACACACTGGACACCAAACAACCCTGAACTATCCGCTGCTTGGAGGAATGTCGCGAGATCTTGCCCACAAGGGTGCTGCAGTCGGATAATCGTTTTCGAGTGGCTGCTGCACCACACGCTGTGGTCTAAATTTTTGTTTCGAATTATGAATGGTGGTGGTCAGAGGCACTCTCTTTCAATGTCTGTTTGCGTGTTCACACACTGGACACCAAACAACCCTGAACTATCCGCTGCTTGGAGGAATGTCGCGAGATCTTGCCCACAAGGGTGCTGCACTCGGCGGATCGTTTTCGAGTGGCTGCTGCACCACACTTTGTGGTCTAAATTTTTGTTTCGAATTATGAATGGTGGTGGTCAGAGGCACTCTCTTTCAATGTCTGTTTGCGTGTTCACACACTGGACACCAAACAACCCTGAACTATCCGCTGCTTGGAGGAATGTCGCGAGATCTTGCCCACAAGGGTGCTGCACTCGGCGGATCGTTTTCGAGCGGCTGCTGCACCACACGCTGTGGTCTAAATTTTTGTTTCGAATTATGAATGGTGGTGGTCAGAGGCACTCTCTTTCAATGTCTGTTTGCGTGTTCACACACTGGACACCAAACAACCCTGAACTATCCGCTGCTTGGAGGAATGTCGCGAGATCTTGCCCACAAGGGTGCTGCAGTCGGATAATCGTTTTCGAGTGGCTGCTGCACCACACGTTGTGGTCTAAATTTTTGTTTCGAAT
>NW_899137.1:0-887 GCF_000209065.1 Trypanosoma cruzi | reverse complement strand
AGCGAGAGCAGAGGGACAAAGAAAGAAAAAAAGAAAAAGAAAAAAAAAAGAAAGATGGGGGTGTAAAGCAAAGCACTTCAGTGTGAGCTGAGTCGGGAATTGCGTCCTCACGCGTTTTCGTCGTCAGACTGACAGGAAACTGTGGAATTTCATCACGCGTCGCAGCCGCATCTCTCACCCGTGCGCGTCCTCTTTGGTTTTGTTTTTTCCCATCGTTTCCCGAACTGGGGAGGGAGCCTCGACGCGCGCACCGTCACCGCAAACTCTCGCGCAACCGGGCAGTGGCGCCACGCGCGGCACCGACAGCGCGCCACCGGCCCAAGGGTCGCTGCGCTTCACGACCGGCGTGTCTCTTTCTCGGGGCGCCGATGCACCCAACCGCCCAGCGTCACGGAGCGGTGGGTCTCAAGACGCGCCTTTCCTGGCCATGCGAGGGGAGGCGCGGGGGCCAGCCGGCGAGGTTGCGGCGGGCGGGGCGGCTGTCAGACCTGTTGAGTTTGTTTTTGGCCATCACGCAAGCGCGTTCACGGGGCCACGCGCCCTCGCGCACAAGAGTTGGTTGCTTCCATCAGCAGCGGCGTGCGCCCACCACAACCCACCTCCGGGCAATTCGGCCCTCTCTTTCTCTTTCTCTCTCTTGCGCTTTCGGGCGGGCCCGCCACCAACCGTTTGCACAGGCAGGGCGCCAGACAGGGCAGGATGTTACGTGCGCGCCGTTGCGCAAGAAAGAAAAACGACAACAATAGCAGGAAGTGGGAGGGAGGGGAGCGGGCGCTCAGCCGAAAGGTGATTTTTATTGTTCCGTTCTCAATGCGTCGCTCAAACTGTTTGGACCTCGAACAACATGTCTCCATCGTAGCGCGTGTGTGTGTGTGCGGGCGTGCGCG
>NW_899136.1:0-887 GCF_000209065.1 Trypanosoma cruzi | reverse complement strand
GACGGGGCGGGGCGCGTGCGCCGCTCTCGGCGTGACCCACCGAGAGGTGCGCCGCGTATATTTGAGCACCCTGCAGCGGTGTGGATGTATATATGCCATTGTCTTTGGTTGTGCGTGCTTGGCGTATCTTCCGCCGTTTGTTTTGCGCCTGGTTCTTCCGGGTGTGACCATCTTTTGTTTTGGCTGCCGTTGCGTGCTGGCCCCGTGCCGCCTGCCCGTGCATTCTCTGCGACGGCCGCGCGCTGATGTACATCTCCTACCGCCGCCCCGCCACTTGTGGGGGGAAGCGTCGGTGCGATTTTATTTTTATTTTTACTTTTTTTTTGGTTTGTGTTCGTTCTTACGTTTTCGGCGCTGACTGTGTGTGTGCGTGTGTGCTGGTGTCCCTGCGGCGTGGCGTGGCTGCTCAGCTGTGTCTCGATCCAACTCCCCCGCTGTCTCTGTGTGCGTGTGTGTGTATGCAGTGCATCTGCCCGTGTCTCTTCCTCCCATGCTGCGTGCTCTCGTTGTGCCCGCTCGGTGCCGGCCCGACAGGAGAGTTTACACCGCGAGCAACAAGCGAAGTCCACAAAGGCCCAAGTGACAATGATGCTGCGCCGCGTCCTCTGCGTGCTTTTCCTTGCCCTCTGCTGTGCGTGCGTGTGCGCCACGGCTCAGGAGGAGGGGCAGTATGATGTTGCTGTTGTCGAGGCTGGGGAGGGCCAGGATCAAACTACAACCACCACCACCACCACAACTACTACTACTACGACGACCACCACCACCACCAATGCACCCGCCAAGGACACGACCACGACCACCACCACCAATGCACCCGCCAAGGACACGACCACCACCACCACCACCAATGCACCCGCCCAGAACACAACCACCTCCAAGGCACCGAC
>NW_899135.1:0-887 GCF_000209065.1 Trypanosoma cruzi | reverse complement strand
GACTCCCCAGACACACATAACAGACGCTTCTTGCCATCATGTGACACAGACGCACAAATAGTGAGAGAGTGAGGGACGTTCCTGTTGCGCATTTATTCAGTTGACTGACCTTTTTTTTTTTGTCTTTGTTTTTTTCCATGCAGTTCTGCTCACGCAAGTCGCACTCAAGGACAACCCAACTGCATCCGAATGACCTCTGTGGAATCTGGCGCCAAGGTCCTCCGCATGAAGGAGGGCGACGTGCAGAAGCTCGTTGCCATGCACTGCCACCTCGGCACCAAGAACCGCAGCAACGCCATGAAGAAGTACATCCACAGCCGCACGAAGGAGGGCACGAACATCATTGACCTCCACATGACGTGGGAGAAGCTGATCCTCGCCGCCCGCGTCATCGCCGCGGTGGAAAACCCGCAGGACGTCACTGTCTGCTCTACGCGTCTTTTCGGTCAGCGCGCCATCTTCAAGTTCTCGCAGCTTGTCGGCACGTCGTTCCTGGCTGGCCGCTTCATCCCCGGCACCTTCACGAACCAGATCCAGAAGAAGTTCATGCAGCCGCGCGTGCTGCTTGTCACGGACCCCCGCACGGACCACCAGGCCCTTCGTGAGGCCAGCCTTGTGAACATCCCCGTGATTGCCTTCTGCGACACGGACGCCCCGCTGGAGTTTGTGGACATTGCCATTCCGTGCAACAACCGCGGCCGCTACTCCATCAGCATGATGTACTGGCTGCTGGCCCGCGAGGTGCTGCGCCTGCGCGGCACGATCCCCCGCAGTGTGCCGTGGGATGTCAAGGTGGACCTCTTCTTCTACCGCGACCCTGAGGAGGCGCTGAAGCACGAGGAGGTCAACCAGGCCGCCGCCCCGGGGCGGAGGCGGACGAGGGCTCG
>NW_899134.1:0-887 GCF_000209065.1 Trypanosoma cruzi | reverse complement strand
CGTGAAGAAGCCTGCTGCGAAGAAGAGGGCCGCCCCCAAGAAGAAGCCTGCAGCAGCCAAGAAGGCTGTTACTAAGAGTGCCAAGAAGCATGCGGCAAAGAAGGCACCCAAGAAAGCCGTGAAGAAGGCGCCGAAGAAGTAGGGATTTATTTTGGCTCAACCGTGCGTTCTCGCGATCCGTGTCGCTGGCGCACCTGGTAGATAACGATATGAACTTGTCACCGGTGGAGACGACGTCATGCCCGTTTTTCCATTACTAGAACTCTTGTTTCGTTTTTATTTTTGTTTGTTTTTGTTTCTCATCCCCAGTGCTGGGGGCTGCAGCAGCCCTTCTTCCGTGTGTGCATTCGCGACGGTGCTGTGGAAAAGCACTATAGAGAACCTGAAGGGCGTGTTTGTGGTGGTCTGTCCTTTGTGCCCATTCTTCTTACCGTGTTGTTTTGGTGCGATTTCTCGTGCCGCGTGCTGTCCGCTCACTGCTCCTCCTGCCCCTTCCCTGTGTGTTGTCTTTGTGTTTGGTGAAGATCCTGCTGAGAGTGCACGAAAGGAATTTAAGAACGCAAAACATGTCTGACGCTGCCGTTCCGCTCAAGAAGGCCTCGCCGAAGAAGGCCGCGCCGAAGAAGGCAGTGGCTAAGAGGACTCCCGCCAAGAAGACTGCTAAGAAACCAGCCGTGAAGAAGCCTGCTGCGAAGAAGAGGGCCGCCCCCAAGAAGAAGCCTGCAGCAGCCAAGAAGGCTGTTACAAAGAGTGCCAAGAAGCATGCGGCAAAGAAGGCACCCAAGAAAGCCGTGAAGAAGGCGCCGAAGAAGTAGGGATTTATTTTGGCTCAACCCGTGCGTTCTCGCGATCCGTGTCGCTGCTGAAGAACACTGCAGAAAGAGAGG
>NW_899133.1:0-887 GCF_000209065.1 Trypanosoma cruzi | reverse complement strand
TGAGTCGAGAGATGCAGTATGTGGTGGATCGCCTCTATGATGCCCGAGACACTCTGCGTGAATCGTTTCAACCAGGCGACGGAGACGATGCGGCAGCGCCGTTCATGGTTCCTGTCGATGGTTTGCTGGAACAGGCGGTGTCCTTTCTAGGAGAGAATTATCGGGAGAAAGTGGTGGCCGTGCTGAAATCCTCCGGTGCAGAGAAAGATGTGTGCCCCATGCTGCACCTGGAAAAATGGCTCAATTCCATGTATATACCCGAAACACGGGCATCCAATGTGCCTCCTTTTTCTTTGTCAAAGGAGAGGGGCATGTGGAGAGGTGTGTCGGTGGAAAGACTCCAAAGTGTACTCCAGTTATACTGAGTTTATTCTGCTCTCGCCTTTTCATTCGCTTTCAATCTTTTCTCCCCTCTTTGTTTTTTCATTGGGGAAGGAAGGGGGAGAGGGAAAGGAAGAACGGTTTTCCCTTCTTTTTTTGTTCTTGCCGACGGTTACTTCCTTTTCTCGAGAACGTTGGACACGGAAGAGCTGGGAATCTTATTGGTGGTGGTGGGAAGGCCTCATGTTTTTGTTGTTGTACTTTTTTTTCCACCTTTTTATTTTATTTTTGTTTTGTGCTCTCTTTCTCTCTCTCTCGCTCACCCTCTTTATTTTGACCTGCTGCGTTCTGTGAATGCCTTCGGCTTCTTACTCTTGTGTATTTTGTTGCGGTTGCGTTTGTCATGCAAACATTTGCGTGGCGCGGTTCAAAGAGGAGGCCTGCGGCATCAATTCCTTGCCTTCAAATTAAAAATTGGTCTCCACGGATATAGACAGCACAGGAATGAACCCGGCACATCACGTCTCAGCGTGCACACTGAGTGAAGATTTGAAAGGGAGCCCCGG
>NW_899132.1:0-887 GCF_000209065.1 Trypanosoma cruzi | reverse complement strand
ACGCGTGACGAATAACAACACGCCCCAATAAGCAGAAAAGAAGTAAAACAAAATGGCGCTGAGCGGCACACCGGTAAGCCAAAAATACGCAATCACCAATAAAAAAGCCGGCGATCACCCAGCAGGCACATCAAGCGTCCTCAAAACCAACCTGGAACAGACAAAAAAAAAGAGGCAATCATAGAAAACAAAGATCCCCGCCCCCAAACAGGAAAAACATTAAAGAAAACGCGATTCTTTTTTTTGTCCTTACTGCCGGGGTTGGCCGCCGCAAGAAATAAAAAATGGTAGGGCGGTGGCCCCGGACGCTAGATACAGGACGACGTGTCGAATTATCCAAGTTGCAGCGGTGGCCTCGGGCGCTAGATACAGCACGACGTGTCGAATTATCCAAGTTGCAGCGGCTGCCCCGGACGTTAGATACGGGACGACGTGTCGAATTATCCAAGCTGCAGCGGTGGCCTCGGGCGCTAGATACAGCACGACGTGTCGAATTATCCAAGTTGCAGCGGCTGCCCCGGACGTTAGATACGGGACGACGTGTCGAATTATCCAAGTTGCAGCGGCTGCCCCGGGCGCTAGATACAGCACGACGTGTCGAATTATCCAAGTTGCAGCGGCTGCCCCGGACGTTAGATACAGCACGACGTGTCGAATTATCCAAACTGCAGCGGTGGCCTCGGGCGTTAGATATATGACGACTTACAGTAGTAACCACGCTGCGGCTGCGCATCCTAAACACGTCTTTTTCGTTTTCCAGGGGACAACGCAAATGTGCTCGATTGTTCGAAGATCGACATTAATACTTTACGTGAAAAGGAGTCGCGCGACCGCATTTTTTTAGCTCAGTGGCAAACACGCTCACAATGTCATCCGGGGACGCGGGT
>NW_899131.1:0-887 GCF_000209065.1 Trypanosoma cruzi | reverse complement strand
CTTGGAGGAGTTTCGCGAGCTCTGCCCCACAATGGTGCTGCACTCGGCGGATCGTTTTCGAGCGGCTGCTGCACCACACGCTGTGGTCTAAATTTTTGTTTCGAATTATGAATGGCGGGAGTCAGAGGCACTCTCCTTCAATGTATGTTTGCGTGTGCACACACTGGACACCAAACAACCCTGAATTATCCGCTGCTTGGAGGAGTTTCGCGAGCTCTTGCCCACAAGGGTGCTGCAGTCGGCGGATCGTTTTCGAGCGGCTGCTGCACCACACGCTGTGGTCTAAATTTTTGTTTCGAATTATGAATGGCGGGAGTCAGAGACACTCTCCTTCAATGTATGTTTGCGTGTGCACACACTGGACACCAAACAACCCTGAATTATCCGCTGCTTGGAGGAATTTCGCGAGCTCTTGCCCACAAGGGTGCTGCAGTCGGCGGATCGTTTTCGAGCGGCTGCTGCACCACACGCTGTGGTCTAAATTTTTGTCTTGAATTATGAATGGCGGGAGTCAGAGACACTCTCTTTCAATGTATGTTTGCGTGTGCACACACTGGACACCAAACAACCCTGAATTATCCGCTTCTTGGAGGAGTTTCGCGAGCTCTTGCCCACAATGGTGCTGCACTCGGCGGATCGTTTTCGAGCGGCTGCTGCACCACACGCTGTGGTCTAAATTTTTGTCTTGAATTATGAATGGCGGGAGTCAGAGGCACTCTCTTTCAATGTATGTTTGCGTGTGCACACACTGGACACCAAACAACCCTGAATTATCCGCTTCTTGGAGGAGTTTCGCGAGCTCTTGCCCACAAGGGTGCTGCAGTCGGCGGATCGTTTTCGAGCGGATGCTGCACCACACGCTGTGGTCTAAATTTTTGTTTCGAATT
>NW_899130.1:0-887 GCF_000209065.1 Trypanosoma cruzi | reverse complement strand
GCGCTGCTGGTGCTGCGGGGGTCGGCGTCGTTTGCGTCCGGGTCGTGGCTGTCGGTGCGCGGCAACAGCATCAGCGGCAGGCTCCTTTCGGTGCCGTCGTACCCGCGCCGTGCGGAACTTGTGCGGAGCACGCTGACGCTCTACGGGAACGTCGGCAGCGGGCCTGTCGTGATGGACGGCACCGTTGTGCTCGTGGGCGCCGGCCGAAAGTTCGTCGTGGGGTGTCTGACGCTCAACGGGCAGGCGCTGCGGCCGATGGACTACAGGTCCGCCGGCATCATCGGGGAATTCCTTCCCGTGGCGTGTGGCGTGTGCGACACCGACGTGCACTGCTTTGCTGCTGCGACGAGGGCGATGTCGGGGTCGTGCGGCTGCCGCTGTGCTGAGGGCGGGTACGGGCGCGACTGCCTGCCGGTGTACCTGCCGCACGTGGACGGGTGCAACCGCACGCCCGTCATGCCGCTGCTGAGTCACACGGCGACGCTGACGGAGACGCGCAGCCCGACGCCGACGTGGACGCCGAGCCTGAGCGCGACGCACTACAGTCCGACGCATTACGGGCCGACGGAAACCCTGCAGGTGACGGAGACGGTGGAGCTGTCGCCCACGCGGACCCCGACGGCGTCGGTGAGCGGCACGCTGTGGTGGAGCGACGTGGCGTGCCCGACGCTCGCCGTGACGACGACGGCGGCTGGAGGAGGCCTGACGCAGAACGACATCCGCGGCGGTGGGAGCGCCGTCCCGACGCTGCTGATGGTGGCGCTGCCGCCGCCGTTTCGGTGGGCAAGCGACCCGCGGCTCGGCACGCACCTGAGCTTTGTGCCGGTGTCGACTGCGCAGCCGCGCGGGTTCGGCGGCCCGTGGGGAGCGATGCTGCGCAACGCGAC
>NW_899129.1:0-887 GCF_000209065.1 Trypanosoma cruzi | reverse complement strand
CTTTATTCGCCGCTCCTTGCAGCGAAGCGTTGTCCACCCAAACGTCAGTGGTGGGTGGCAAGATGGCGATCAAGGCCGATAAGGCCAGGCGTACCGCGCGTGCCTCGGCCTGCATGATGAGAAAAGGCTTCCTCTCCCATTTTCCTCCGGCGATTTTAACGTCGCCGAAGTCTGGAATGAAAACGGCTCCCCAACCACGGAGCGATGCATCCGCGATGATGGCAGCCGATGCCTTTTCCGTGCGCTTGATGATTCGCCTACGATTATATTCTCGATGATGTGTCGCAATCTCTCGCCCAAGGCGATCTCTGCCGGCGGTAGGTTCGTCGGGGATTTCTCCAGCAAAATCCCCGGTCAAGTGCGGATAATCGTCGTCGCACTGCCTTGCTGAAAAAGTAGTAGTCGCATAAACGCGTGCCCAAAATGGCAGCCGCGTTAAAAAAACGTGACGCCATAACCTCCAGTTCCGCGATGGCTGGTGAATTGAGCGCCGGCATGGCGCATACAGACCGAACAAATTCTCACTCAGCGACACTGTATGGAGTGAGTGATCAAATTGCACCGCAGGAAGGTGTACTGCGTGGCGCCCGATTCGCGGTCCTCTCCTATCGTGGCGTGACAGCCGTCCGCACCACAAAGCAGTAGGGCTTCCCACAATGTCGCACCGCTTTCCGACACTGCAATGCGTATATTACCGATCCAAACGCCGACACGCACCAATGGAGGTGCAGCCCGGAGACGGCGAACCACCGTCGTCACCCCTGCAATTGCCGAAGTAATAATAATCTGGAGGATTTCCGGGCCGACCTTGTATCCCATTGGGAGCCGTGTCAGCTCCACCAGCGTGCCGTCCTCCACGCGGCATCGAAAGGGATGCCGCGTCTCCC
>NW_899128.1:0-887 GCF_000209065.1 Trypanosoma cruzi | reverse complement strand
TTGACAGAGAGTGCCTCTGACTCCCACCATTCACAATCGGAAACAAAAATTCAGACTACAAAGTGTGATGCAGCAGCCGCTCGAAAACGATCAGCCGAGTGCAGCACCCGTGTAGGCAAGAGCTCGCGAAATTCCTCCAAGCAGCGGATAGTTCAGGGTTGTTTGGTGTCCAGTGTGTGAACACGCAAACAGATATTGACAGAGAGTGTCTCTGACTCCCACCATTCATAATAGGAAACAAAAATTTAGACCACAACGTGTGATGCAGCGACCGCTCGAAAACGATCAGCCGACTGCAGCACCCGTGTGGGCAAGAGCTCGCGAAATTCCTCCAAGCAGCGGATAGTTCAGGGTTGTTTGGTGTCCAGTGTGTGAACACGCAAACAGATATTGACAGAGACTGCCTCTGACTCCCACCATTCATAATCGGAAACAAAAATTTAGACCACAACGTGTGATGCAGCGACCGCTCGAAAACGATCAGCCGACTGCAGCACCCGTGTGGGCAAGAGCTCGCGAAATTCCTCCAAGCAGCGGATAGTTCAGGGTTGTTTGGTGTCCAGTGTGTGAACACGCAAACAGATATTGAAAGAGAGTGTCTCTGACTCCCACCATTCACAATTGGAAACAAAAATTCAGACCACAACGTGTGATGCAGCAGCCGCTCGAAAACGATCAGCCGAGTGCAGCACCCGTGTAGGCAAGAGCTCGCAAAATTCCTCCAAGCAGCGGATAATTCAGGGTTGTTTGGTGTCCAGTGTGTGAACACGCAAACAGATATTGACAGAGAGTGCCTCTGACTCCCACCATTCACAATTGGAAACAAAAATTCAGGCCACAACGTGTGATGCAGCGGCCGCTCGAAAACGATCAGCCGAGTGCAGCAC
>NW_899127.1:0-887 GCF_000209065.1 Trypanosoma cruzi | reverse complement strand
GGTACGTGCAGAACTTACGGTACGGGAAGACTGGGCCCCTCTTTGACGGGGATGGGGAGCAAATCGTATTTCTCGGCGAGACGGAGCCACGGGACGCCGCGGCACTCGGTGGTTTGACCACCTCCGTGCAGAAGTACACCGTGGACGAACTAATGGCGAAGTACGACAGCATGGATTTCATCTACACATTTGTGAATGGCTCGGAGATCAACCACGCCTTTCGCCGCCTCATGTGTATTCGGTGCAGGGACGAAATTAAGGATGCGGAGGCGGCCTTTTATGACCGACGTGAAACCCCGAATAAACCGTGTGTGGGAATGGACATCTTGCCAAGTGCGAAAACGGTCCGTGAGCTCCTGCTCGCGTTTGGCAGTGAGGCCTCCAGGAAACTGTCGGCTCGGGATCGCGAGCGGGATGAATTGCACTACAGCATCCGAAGTGTGGAGCAACACATGCGTTGGCACCGCGGTCGCCTATTAATTGTCTCCCCCGGTCACAATCCCTATTGGGTGGACGAGGCGAAGAACTTCATGGCGAGCGCCCTCACGTCCAACCGGGGAGAAGGCATGCGAGGCCGACATGCCCGCATCACCACCGTACACCAGGATGTGCTGATGCCGTATGCGTTACGTCTCACCGTTGATTCGCATACCATTGAAATGCAGCTGTTTCGTGTGCTCAACATAACGCCCATTCATCTGTTTCTTAACGACGACTATTTTATCAACCGTGACGTGGATATCAGCGACTTACTCAACGAAAATGGCGGCACGTATGTGCGTACGGAGCGTGGCCTATTGCAAAAGGGAATCCGGGCCGAAAGTGGGGGTGCGTGGACTGCCGGGGTGCGACACACGAACCTCTTCAACACGATGGAGCTCGATATT
>NW_899126.1:0-887 GCF_000209065.1 Trypanosoma cruzi | reverse complement strand
TGCTGGGGCTTTGGGGTTTTGCGTCTCTTTACTGATATTAAAACGGCGTTGTTGCTGTCTCCAGCGGGACGAAATATTTTTTCTGCGCTTTGCTTTGAAATATTCGAAGACTTTTGTGAACGATTTTGATTTTGATTTTTGTTGTATTTTTATTTTTATTTTTATTGGAAGACGTTATATAAAAAGTAATGTCTGGGTCTCCGTCTGCGATTACCGACGTGGAGACGTGTTTTTTTATTTATTTTTATTTCTTTCCGTTAATGTTGTAGTCTTGCGAAAACGACTGGAGTTGCAGATTGTTTTCTTCTTAACGATGACTGGGCGCTGGTGGCACTTTGCGCAGCGCCGGTGCGTGTCGGTGAAAATGAAGGGTGAGTGCTGGTGGGTGGGTGGGAGCAACGAGTAAAGTGTTCCGGTGGAATATAACCGATGAAAATTCGGGGGGGGTTTAATAGGCCGAAGTAAATACATGGATGCATATACACATGGACATATGTACGTGTATGTATCTATGTGTATGTTTTCTTCTTAAGGGCGAAGAGACACACGAATTTTAGAGGTCCCACGAGGATCTTCTGCGAAAAGTTGTATTTATTGACTTGTTTTGATTTTTATTTATTTCTGAGTATAAATGAGAATTGCGTTGAATCAAAATTTTTACATTTTTTTCTTTTTACTTCTCAAAAAACGATTGTTTAGTGAATTTTTTTTTGCTTTCTTCCTTGGGCCGCTATGCCGTCTCGAATTTCATCCGCTTTCTTCTTTCTTTCTTGAGCTCTGCCATTTATTTCTTTTTGTGTGTGTGCCCGGCGGAGGGAATAAAAAATAAGGTATTTAATGGTTGGAGGGGCGGACGCAGTGCGTCTCGCAGGAGCCCTCTTTTTTTT
>NW_899125.1:0-887 GCF_000209065.1 Trypanosoma cruzi | reverse complement strand
CACACACTGGACGCCAAACAACCCTGAACTATCCGCTGCTTGGAGGAATTTCGCGAGATCTTGCCCACATGGGTGCTGCAGTCGGCGGATCGTTTTCGAGCGGCTGCTGCACCACACGCTGTGGTCTAAATTTTTGTTTCGAATTATGAATGGTGGGAGTCTGAGACACTCTCTGTCACTATCTGTTTGCGTGTTCACACACTGGACACCAAACAACCCGGAACTATCCGCTGCTTGGAGGAGTTTCGCGAGATCTTGCCCACAGGGGTGCTGCACTCGGCGGATCGTTTTCGAGTGGCTGCTGCACCACACGCTGTGGTCTAAATTTTTGTTTCGAATTATGAATGGTGGTGGTCAGAGACACTCTCTTTCAATGTCTGTTTGCGTGTTCACACACTGAACACCAAACAACCCTGAACTATCCGCTGCTTGGAGGAGTTTCGCGAGATCTTGCCCACAGGGGTGCTGCACTCGGCGGATCGTTTTCGAGTGGCTGCTGCACCACACGCTGTGGTCTAAATTTTTGTTTCGAATTATGAATGGTGGTGGTCAGAGACACTCTCTTTCAATGTCTGTTTGCGTGTTCACACACTGGACACCAAACAACCCGGAACTATCCGCTGCTTGGAGGAGTTTCGCGAGATCTTGCCCACAGGGGTGCTGCACTCGGCGGATCGTTTTCGAGTGGCTGCTGCACCACACGCTGTGGTCTAAATTTTTGTTTCGAATTATGAATGGTGGTGGTCAGAGGCACTCTCTTTCAATGTCTGTTTGCGTGTTCACACACTGGACACCAAACAACCCTGAACCATCCGCTGCTTGGAGGAATTTTGCGAGATCTTGCCCACAAGGGTGCTGCAGTCGGCGGATCGTTTTCGAGTGGCTGC
>NW_899124.1:0-887 GCF_000209065.1 Trypanosoma cruzi | reverse complement strand
AAGCGGCGGATAATTCAGGGTTGTTTGGTGTCCAGTGTGAGAACACGCAAACAGATATTGACAGAGAGTGTCTCTGACTCCCACCATTCACAATTGGAAACAAAAATTTGGGCCACAACGTGTGATGCAGCAGCCGCTCGAAAACGATCAGCCGAGTGCAGCACCCGTGTGGGCAAGAGCTCGCGAAATTCCTCCAAGCGGCGGATAATTCAGGGTTGTTTGGTGTCCAGTGTGTGAACACGCAAACAGATAGTGACAGAGAGTGTCTCTGACTCTCACCATTCATAATTGGAAACAAAAATTTGGACCACAACGTGTGATGCAGCAGCCGCTCGAAAACGATCAGCCGAGTGCAGCACCCGTGTGGGCAAGAGCTCGCGAAATTCCTCCAAGCAGCGGATAATTCAGGGTTGTTTGGTGTCCAGTGCATGAACACGCAAACAGATAGTGACAGAGAGTGTCTCTGACTCTCACCATCCATAATTGGAAACAAAAATTTGGACCACAACGTGTGATGCAGCAGCCGCTCGAAAACGATCAGCCGAGTGCAGCACCCGTGTGGGCAAGAGCTCGCGAAATTCCTCCAAGCAGCGGATAATTCAGGGTTGTTTGGTGTTCAGTGCATGAACACGCAAACAGATATTGACAGAGAGTGTCTCTGACTCTCACCATTCATAATCGGAAACAAAAATTTGGACCACAACGTGTGATGCAGCCACCGCTCGAAAACGATCAGCCGAGTGCAGCACCCGTGTGGGCAAGAGCTCGCGAAATTCCTCCAAGCAGCGGATAATTCAGGGTTGTTTGGTGTTCAGTGCATGAACACGCAAACAGATATTGACAGAGAGTGTCTCTGACTCTCACCATTCATAATCGGAAACAAAAAT
>NW_899123.1:0-887 GCF_000209065.1 Trypanosoma cruzi | reverse complement strand
CAATGTATGTTTGCGTGTGCACACACTGGACACCAAACAACCCGGAACTATCCGCTGCTTGGAGGAATTTCGCGAGCTCTTGCCCACAATGGTGCTGCACTCGGCGGATCGTTTTCGAGCGGCTGCTGCACCACACGCTGTGGTCTAAATTTTTGTCTTGAATTATGAATGGTGGTGGTCAGAGACACTCTCTTTCAATGTATGTTTGCGTGTGCACACACTGGACACCAAACAACCCTGAATTATCCGCTGCTTGGAGGAATTTCGCGAGCTCTTGCCCACAAGGGTGCTGCACTCGGCGGATCGTTTTCGAGCGGCTGCTGCACCACACGTTGTGGTCTATGTTTTTGTTTCGAATTATGAATGGCGGGAGTCAGAGGCACTCTCTTTCAATGTATGTTTGCGTGTTCACACACTGGACACCAAACAACCCTGAATTATCCGCTGCTTGGAGGAATGTCGCGAGCTCCTGCCCACAATGGTGCTGCAGTCGGCGGATCGTTTTCGAGTGGCTGCTGCACCACACGCTGTGGTCTAAATTTTTGTTTCGAATTATGAATGGCGGGAGTCAGAGGCACTCTCTTTCAATGTATGTTTGCGTGTGCACACACTGGACACCAAACAACCCTGAATTATCCGCTGCTTGGAGGAATTTCGCGAGCTCTTGCCCACAAGGGTGCTGCAGTCGGCGGATCGTTTTCGAGCGGCTGCTGCACCACACGCTGTGGTCTAAATTTTTGTTTCGAATTATGAATGGCGGGAGTCAGAGACACTCTCTTTCAATGTATGTTTGCGTGTTCACACACTGGACACCAAACAACCCTGAACTATCCGCTGCTTGGAGGAATTTCGCGAGCTCCTGCCCACAATGTGCTGCACTCGGCGGA
>NW_899122.1:0-887 GCF_000209065.1 Trypanosoma cruzi | reverse complement strand
CACCAAACAACCCTGAACTATTCGCTGCTTGGAGGAATTTCGCGAGCTCTTGCCCACAATGGTGCTGCACTCGGCGGATCGTTTTCGAGCGGCTGCTGCACCACACGCTGTGGTCTAAATTTTTGTTTTGAATTATGAATGGCGGGAGTCAGAGACACTCTCTTTCAATGTATGTTTGCGTGTGCACACACTGGACACCAAACAACCCTGAACTATCCGCTGCTTGGAGGAATTTCGCGAGCTCTTGCCCACAATGGTGCTGCACTCGGCGGATCGTTTTCGAGCGGCTGCTGCACCACACGCTGTGGTCTAAATTTTTGTTTTGAATTATGAATGGCGGGAGTCAGAGACACTCTCTTTCAATGTATGTTTGCGTGTTCACACACTGGACACCAAACAACCCTGAACTATCCGCTGCTTGGAGGAATTTCGCGAGCTCCTGCCCACAAGGGTGCTGCACTCGGCGGATCGTTTTCGAGCGGCTGCTGCACCACACGTTGTGGTCTATGTTTTTGTTTCGAATTATGAATGGCGGGAGTCAGAGGCACTCTCTTTCAATGTATGTTTGCGTGTGCACACACTGGACACCAAACAACCCTGAACTATCCGCTGCTTGGAGGAATTTCGCGAGCTCCTGCCCACAATGGTGCTGCACTCGGCGGATCGTTTTCGAGCGGCTGCTGCACCACACGTTGTGGTCTATGTTTTTGTTTCGAATTATGAATGGCGGGAGTCAGAGGCACTCTCTTTCAATGTATGTTTGCGTGTTCACACACTGGACACAAACAACCTTGAATTATCCGCTGCCTGGAAGAATTTCGCGAGCTCTTGCCCACATGGTGCTGCACTCGGGCGAATCGTTTCGAGCGGCTGCTGCACACACGCTG
>NW_899121.1:0-887 GCF_000209065.1 Trypanosoma cruzi | reverse complement strand
GCGTGCGGCGCAGGGCCGCTGCGACTGTGCGTGTGGCGGTGCTGCTTTTGGTGTTGGCGCTGGTGTCGTTGGCGGCGTGGATGCCCGCGGTGCATGCGGTGGCGTTGCGACTGCGGGGCGGCACGGTGGAGAGAGCCATCACGGTGGGCCGCGCTGTGGACACGGTGCTGATGGACGGCGTGTGCATCACGAACGGCGTGGCTGTGGTGCTCGACGTTGCGGCGATGCTTCCCGGCGCGCTGCGCATCGAATTGAGGAACTGCGTGTGCGACGGCGGTGCGCAGATATACGTGCGGGGCTACGGCGGCGAGCCGGCGACTGAGCGGAGCCTGGAGGTGAGCGTGAGCGGGCTGTCCGGGAGCTACTGCTCGCTCGTGTTTGTGCACAACCTGCCGGCACACACGAACGTGACGGTCCGTGACTCGACGATTGTGACGCCGGGGCCGATGCGCTACTCCCAACTGAGCGGACTGACGGACGCGGTGGCGTCGCCGCTTGTGCTGCACGCGACGTCGCTGTTGCAGACGCAGCTGCGTGTGAGCAACACTGTGCTGAGGTCGTTGCAGGCGGGCGGGTCGGCGGTGTACGTTGGCGGCGGTGTGGACCTGCTGTCGAGCGCTGTGGTGCTTGACGGCGTGTCGCTGGAGGCGTCGGGCGGTCCGACCGCGTCCGCGATGCATGTGGCGTCCTTGTCGCGTCTCAGTCTGCGTAACCACTCGGTGTTCTCCGTGACGAACGTGTCGGTTGTGAGCAGCGGCGGCGGCATTGTGCTTGGCGAGCGCCTCGCGGTGTTTGATTCGGTGCTGCGCTTCGTGGGCGTTGAGGGGTCTGTCGCGTCGTCCTCGTTGGTACGCTGCGGCGGTGGGACGGTCGGTGTCGGCGGGTGG
>NW_899120.1:0-887 GCF_000209065.1 Trypanosoma cruzi | reverse complement strand
CGTCGTGAACGCGCTGCGCAAGCGCGGCAAGATCCTGTACGGCTACGCGTGAGGACCCACATGTTAGAGGCATCAGTCGCGGCGGGTGGACTGGCGGCAACGCCATGCCCCCCGCAACTATAGATAGATTAGCAACGGGGATAGGAAGGGAACAAGATACTTGGGGCCGCACGGCTGATGGCCACACGTAGATATATATATATACATATGTGTGTGTCTGTGCGTGTGCAGTGAGGCACGCTCCCCTCTGTGATCACCAGTCCTCATGGGCGTCCAGCTGCACCTTCTCTCTCTCTTTTTCTTTTTTTCCTTTCTTTTTGCCCCTCGCCCTCACACACCGCGCAGAACCAAGCAACCAAGCAACCAAACACACAGCTAAACAACCACAGCAAGATGGCGAAGGGCAAGAAGAGCGGCGAGGCGAAGGGGACGCAGAAGCGCCAGAAGAAGATCCTGCGCGAGAACGTCCGTGGAATCACCCGCGGGTCCATCCGCCGCCTGGCGCGCCGTGGCGGCGTGAAGCGCATCTCCGGCGTCATCTACGACGAGGTGCGTGGCGTGATCAAGTCGTTCGTGGAGGGCGTCGTGCGCGACGCCACGGCGTACACGGAGTACTCCCGCAAGAAGACCGTCACGGCCGTGGACGTCGTGAACGCGCTGCGCAAGCGCGGCAAGATCCTGTACGGCTACGCGTGAGGACCCACATGTTAGAGGCATCAGTCGCGGCGGGTGGACTGGCGGCAACGCCATGCCCCCCGCAACTATAGATAGATTAGCAACGGGGATAGGAAGGGAACAAGATACTTGGGGCCGCACGGCTGATGGCCACACGTAGATATATATATATATACATATGTGTGTGTCTGTGCGTGTGCAGTGAGGCACGC
>NW_899119.1:0-887 GCF_000209065.1 Trypanosoma cruzi | reverse complement strand
CGCTGCTTGGAGGAATTTCGCGAGCTCTTGCCCACACGGGTGCTGCACTCGGCTGATCGTTTTCGAGCGGCCGCTGCATCACACGTTGTGGTCCAAATTTTTGTTTCCGATTGTGAATGGTGGGAGTCAGAGGCACTCTCTGTCAATATCTGTTTGCGTGTTCACACACTGGACACCAAACAACCCTGAACTATCCGCTGCTTGGAGGAATTTCGCGAGCTCTTGCCCACACGGGTGCTGCACTCGGCTGATCGTTTTCGAGCGGCTGCTGCATCACACGTTGTGGTCCAAATTTTTGTTTCCGATTGTGAATGGTGGGAGTCAGAGGCACTCTCTGTCAATATCTGTTTGCGTGTTCACACACTGGACACCAAACAACCCTGAACTATCCGCTGCTTGGAGGAATTTCGCGAGCTCTTGCCCACACGGGTGCTGCACTCGGCTGATCGTTTTCGAGCGGCTGCTGCATCGCACGTTGTGGTCCAAATTTTTGTTTCCGATTGTGAATGGTGGGAGTCAGAGGCACTGTCTGTCAATATCGGTTTGCGTGTTCACACACTGGACACCAAACAACCCTGAACTATCCGCTGCTTGGAGGAATTTCGCGAGCTCTTGCCCACACGGGTGCTGCACTCGGCTGATCGTTTTCGAGCGGCTGCTGCATCACACGTTGTGGTCCAAATTTTTGTTTCCGATTGTGAATGGTGGGAGTCAGAGGCACTCTCTGTCAATATCTGTTTGCGTGTTCACACACTGGACACCAAACAACCCTGAACTATCCGCTGCTTGGAGGAATTTCGCGAGCTCTTGCCCACACGGGTGCTGCACTCGGCTGATCGTTTTCGAGCGGCTGCTGCATCGCACGTTGTGGTCCAAATTTTTGTTTC
>NW_899118.1:0-887 GCF_000209065.1 Trypanosoma cruzi | reverse complement strand
AGGAACTTGTACACGTTCTTTGTGCGCTCCTCCTCTGTCACCTTGCGTGGTGCCTCGGGAGCAGGCGTCACAAAACCACCAACAGCCGCAGTACCAAAGCGTGTGCGGTCCTGAGTGGCAGACTTCACCTCCTCCTCAGTGGCCTCGCCCTTCTGCACGTTCTTGTAGCTCATGGGGAAGAGCACCAGCTTGCTCATGTACGTCTTCAGGCGCTGGATGTTGATGCTCATGCCCTCCTCGCTCTTGTTCTTGCGGCGACGATCCACACGGATGCCAATCGTCGGGGCAAAACGAGGGTTGATGCCGGCAGCCTTCAGTTCCTCAACGGTAAAGCCACGGCCCAGGCGCTTCTTCATGTTGTGACGCACCGTGGGGCAATTCACCTGCGGGCGCAGCGCCTTGAGTGGGCGTGGGAACGTCTTCTTCGCCTTCAAAAGGCGTAGGCGGCGACGGCGCAGCTTCTGTGCGGGCTGGTTGAGGAAAACCTTCACATTACCCTTCTGGGAAGAGCACGGGTTCCAGTGCTTCCTCTGGTGCACGTGGGGGATCGCATTTTTTCCCTTCGGCATCGGCGACGCTACTCTAAAACCAACAAAAAAAAATGTAATCGAGAAGAAAACGCAAAAAGAAATAATAATAAGCGGATAACTGCAGGAAATATCAAAGACAAGCGTAAAGGCAAAATAAAACGTACTGCAGGCGCCAATAGGTCAAAGAAAAAAAACTTAAAAACATAAAAAAGAAAAATAGAATGCAGCAAGTCTTGATAGGATCGTGCGGGAAAAAATTACTTCTTCTCGTTCTCCTTGGCCTCCCTGCGTTCCTGACGCGCCATGCGAATGCCAAAGAAGCGAACAGCGCTGTGGTTCTTCTTGAGGAACTTGTAC
>NW_899117.1:0-887 GCF_000209065.1 Trypanosoma cruzi | reverse complement strand
GGACGCGGCTGTGCTCGGTGGCGACTATGCATTGTACGCGAGTGCGCGCGTGGTTGCGTCGGGGGGCGCTGTGCTGCGCGTGTCGGGGAGCCAGGTGTACGCCGCGCATGGGCTGGTGTTTGGCAGCGGTGTGGAGGCCAACGCGTCCGCCGTCGTGGTGAACGACAACGCCGGTGCGCTGACGGTTGGCGCGCTGCTGGTGCTGCGGAGGTCGGCGTCGTTTGTGTCCGGGTCGTGGCTGTCGGTGCGCGGCAACAGCATCAGCGGCAGGCTCCTGTCTGTGCCGTCGTACCCGCGGAGTGCGGATCTCGTGCAGAGCACGTTGACACTCTATGGGAACGCCGGCAGTGGTTCCGTCGTGATGGACGGCACCGTTGCGCTTGTGGGTGCCGGCCGACGGTTCGTCGTGGGGTGCCTGACGCTCAACGGGCAGGTTCTGCGGCCTATGGACTACAGGTCCGCCGGCATCATCGGGGAATTCCGCCCTGTGGCGTGTGGCGTGTGCGATGCCGACGTGAGCTGCTTTGCTGCCGCGACGAGGGCGATGTCGGGGTCGTGCGGCTGCCGCTGTGCTGAGGGCGGGTACGGGCGCGACTGCCTGCCGGTGTACCTGCCGCACGTGGACGGGTGCAACCGTACGCCCGCTATGCCGCCGCTGAGCCACACGGCAACGCTGACGGAGAAGCGCAGCCCGACACCGACATGGACGCCAAGTCCGACGCCGAGCCTGATCACGAAGCACTACAGTCCGACGCGGTACAGGCCGACGGAGACCCTGCAGGTGACGGAGACGGTGGCGTTGTTGCCCACGCGGACCCCGACGGCGTCGGTGAGCAGCACGCTGTGGTGGAGCGACGTGGCGTGCCCGACGCTCACCGTGACGACGA
>NW_899116.1:0-887 GCF_000209065.1 Trypanosoma cruzi | reverse complement strand
AGGAATTTCGCGAGCTCTTGCCCACACGGGTGCTGCACTCGGCTGATCGTTTTCGAGCGGCCGCTGCATCACACGTTGTGGTCCAAATTTTTGTTTCCGATTGTGAATGGTGGGAGTCAGAGACACTCTCTGACAATATCTGTTTGCGTGTTCACACACTGGACACCAAACAACTCTGAACTATCCGCTGCTTGGAGGAATTTCGCGAGCTCTTGCCCACACGGGTGCTGCACTCGGCTGATCGTTTTCGAGCGGCCGCTGCATCACACGTTGTGGTCCAAATTTTTGTTTCCGATTGTGAATGGTGGGAGTCAGAGACACTCTCTGACAATATCTGTTTGCGTGTTCACACACTGGACACCAAACAACCCTGAACTATCCGCTGCTTGGAGGAATTTCGCGAGCTCTTGACCACACGGGTGCTGCACTCGGCTGATCATTTTCGAGTGGCTGCTGCATCACACGTTGTGGTCCAAATTTTTGTTTCCGATTGTGAATGGTGGGAGTCAGAGACACTCTCTGACAATATCTGTTTGCGTGTTCACACACTGGACACCAAACAACCTTGAACTATCCGCTGCTTGGAGGAATTTCGCGAGCTCTTGCCCACACGGGTGCTGCACTCGGCTGATCGTTTTCGAGCGGCCGCTGCATCACACGTTGTGGTCCAAATTTTTGTTTCTGATTGTGAATGGTGGGAGTCAGAGGCACTCTCTGTCAATATCTGTTTGCGTGTTCACACACTGGACACCAAACAACCCTGAACTATCCGCTGCTTGGAGGAATTTCGCGAGCTCTTGCCCACACGGGTGCTGCACTCGGCTGATCGTTTTCGAGCGGCCGCTGCATCACACGTTGTGGTCCAAATTTTTGTTTCCGATTGTGAA
>NW_899115.1:0-887 GCF_000209065.1 Trypanosoma cruzi | reverse complement strand
AACAAAGGTTAAAAGACGGTTAAAAAAGAAAAACAGAAAGAAAGAAGGAAAGAAGGAGCGGTAACGATGGCGTTTTGTATCATTTCTGAGAGCAGGGGCATGTCTCTGTGGGATATGCTAGCGTGGCACCGCCCAAAAGTTACGGGTGTACTTCTTGGAACCGTACTTTCCGTCCTGACGTTTTTTTGCCTTATGAAATACACAATGGTGACGTTCCTCTGCCGCATCCTGCAGTTGGTCCTATTGGCCGGCGTTCTGTTGGGCTTCACGAATCGATGGCACCTCACCTCCGACGACATCCACGAGGCTGTCAACCGCCTTGTGGACTGCGCCACGCCCCGGCTGGTGACGGCCCTTGAGTCCATGCACCAACTCGTGACGTGGCGTGACTACCGCCGCTCCGGGCTCGTCACGCTGGTGAGCTTCGTGGTTGCTCTTCTCGGCAACCTCGTCTCCGACGCCGCCCTTCTCACGTTTTTTCTTTTGTTGGCCTTCACCGTTCCTGCGGTGTACGAGAAGAAGAAGGATTTGATCGACAATTGGATCAGCGCTGCCACGGCTCAGGTGGAGAAATACATGGGGAAGATCAAAACAAAGGTGGAAGAGGCGACCAAGAAGAAAGAGTAAAGGTGGAAAAGAAAAAAAAGGAAGGAAGGAAGAAAAAAAGAGAGAAAATAATTTTAAAAAAGAAAAGAAAGAAAGAAAAAAAAAACAGTCTATTAGGAACATGATGGCGATGGGAAAAGAAAAAAAAAACACGCTGCGTGAGTCAAAGGAGGATGTGAGGGGGGGTTGAGAGGGGAGAGGAAAAAGTGGAAATGATAATAAAAAATTAAAAAAAGAAATGGAGAGAAGTTGGGGAGGTGCATGCTTGCATCTGTGCATGG
>NW_899114.1:0-886 GCF_000209065.1 Trypanosoma cruzi | reverse complement strand
CTGTTTGCGTGTTCACACACTGGACACCAAACAATCCTGAACTATCCGCTGCTTGGAGGAATTTCGCGAGCTCTTGCCCACACGGGTGCTGCACTCGGCTGATCGTTTTTGAGCGGCTGCTGCATCACACGTTGTGGTCCAAATTTTTGTTTCCGATTGTGAATGGTGGGAGTCAGAGGCACTCTCAGTCAACATCTGTTTGCGTGTTCACACACTGGACACCAAACAACCCTGAATTATCCGCTGCTTGGAGGAATTTCGCGAGCTCTTGCCCACACGGGTGCTGCACTCGGCTGATCGTTTTTGAGCGGCTGCTGCATCACACGTTGTGGTCCAAATTTTTGTTTCCGATTGTGAATGGTGGGAGTCAGAGGCACTCTCAGTCAACATCTGTTTGCGTGTTCACACACTGGACACCAAACAACCCTGAACTATCCGCTGCTTGGAGGAATTTCGCGAGCTCTTGCCCACACGGGTGCAGCACTCGGCTGATCGTTTTTGAGCGGCTGCTGCATCACACGTTGTGGTCCAAATTTTTGTTTCCGATTGTGAATGGTGGGAGTCAGAGACACTCTCTGTCAATATCTGTTTGCGTGTTCACACACTGGACACCAAACAACCCTGAACTATCCGCTGCTTGGAGGAATTTCGCGAGCTCTTGCCCACACGGGTGCAGCACTCGGCTGATCGTTTTTGAGCGGCTGCTGCATCACACGTTGTGGTCTAAATTTTTGTTTCCGATTGTGAATGGTGGGAGTCAGAGACACTCTCTGTCAATATCTGTTTGCGTGTTCACACACTGGACACCAAACAACCCTGAATTATCCGCTGCTTGGAGGAATTTCGCGAGCTCTTGCCCACCACGGGTGCTGCACTCGGCTGATCG
>NW_899113.1:0-886 GCF_000209065.1 Trypanosoma cruzi | reverse complement strand
TTTGTTTTACTTCTTTTCTGCTTATTGGGGCGTGTTGTTATTCGTCACGCGTCAGCACACACCGAGCAACATGTCAAAAAAAAAAAATGCAGGTTTTTTCCCCCTCGCGAGGGCCTCGGCAGCCACAATCCTGTGCGTGCGTGCATTCTCAGCGTTTTAAGCACGGCATGTGTGTGCATGTGTGTGTGTGTTTGTCAGCGCCTATACTTGCAGAGCAGCTGTGCGCCACAAGAGAGTCTGAAGAAAGCAACGGCAGAGAGAGGCAGATAAGCACACACGCAAATTACTCATATCATCACACACACACACACGCAGCCGCGGAATGGGTGCACTCAACCACAAAATCAAAAAGAAAAACAAAACAAAAAGCCGAAGCGTGGGACTACCAGCGCACACACACTCTCATTGCTCCCGTAAAGCAAAACACACACACAGGGAGAGAGAGAGAGGTCGCCCACTCAATGCAATGAAAACAAAACAGAAACAGTTACGGTGCTCCGCCCATGCAGCCAGGCAGGACGGCAGCGGTGCGTGTCGTGCAAAAGAGAGCACCAACGGGCCTGCATGGGTGTGCATGCATATATACAATGGGCACATTATTGTGTGTGCTTCGTGGGGTGAGGCGACGACGAGAGTCCATGCAAGGGGACACACACACAGAGAGAGAAGGAAGTGTGTGTATGCGGGCGGTGCATGGCTCTCTCACACTCACTCTCACGCGGCCACCACCGCAGCCGCAGCCGCACAAACCACGAAACAGATGGAATCAGTGCGATTGCAGAACTCGCACACCGTCCTGCAAACCAGAAGTTTAAAAAGCAATATGAAACAAGAATTCAAAAAAGAAAAAATGGAAAAAACTTAGGCTTCTGCGGGAATCGAACCC
>NW_899112.1:0-886 GCF_000209065.1 Trypanosoma cruzi | reverse complement strand
CGAGAGCACGCAGCATGGAGGAAGAGACACGGGCAGATGCACAGCATACACACACACGCACACAGAGACAGCGGGGGAGTTGGATCGAGACACGGCTGAGCAGCCACGCCACGCCGCAGGGACACCAGCACACACGCACACACACAGTCAGCGCCGAAAACGTACGAACGAACACAAACCAAAAAAAAAGTAAAAACAAAAATAAAATCGCACCGACGCTTCCCCCCACAAGTGGCGGGGCGGCGGTAGGAGATGTACATCAGCGCGCGGCCGTCGCAGAGAATGCACGGGCAGGCGGCACGGGGCCAGCACGCAACGGCAGCCAAAACAAAAGATGGTCACACCCGGAAGAACCAGGCGCAAAACAAACGGCGGAAGATACGCCAAGCACGCACAACCAAAGACAATGGCATATATACATCCACACCGCTGCAGGGTGCTCAAATATACGCGGCGCACCTCTCGGTGGGTCACGCCGAGAGCGGCGCACGCGCCCCGCCCCGTCCTCAGCACGCAGCACCGGCGGTCGCCACAGCGGCACTGACAAGCAGCAGCAGCGGCACCTGAACCCACAAAGGGCCGCCGAGGCCGCTCCCGTCGCCAGGAGTCGGTGCCTTGGAGGTGGTCGTGTCCTTGGCGGGTGCATTGGTGGTGGTGGTCGTCGTAGTAGTAGTTGTTGTTGTGGTGGTGGTGGTTGTAGTTTGATCCTGGCCCTCCCCAGCCTCGACAACAGCAACATCATACTGCCCCTCCTCCTGAGCCGTGGCGCACACGCACGCACAGCAGAGGGCAAGGAAAAGCACGCAGAGGACGCGGCGCAGCATCATTGTCACTTGGGCCTTTGTGGACTTCGCTTGTTGCTCGCGGTGTAAACTCTCCTGTCGGG
>NW_899111.1:0-886 GCF_000209065.1 Trypanosoma cruzi | reverse complement strand
CCCAATCATGCTCATGTCACCACCGGCCTCCAGCGCCTCCATGAAGGCCTTTGTGCCGGACCGCGCGATCGTGCCCAGATTGTTCACAAGCTCCGCCTTCGTCATGCCAATACCGGTATCCTCCACCGTCAGCGTCTTGTTTGCCTTGTCGGGGATCACGCGGATACGAAGGTGGGACTCGTCACCCAGCACCGCCTGGTTCGTCAGGCTCTGGTAGCGGATCTTGTCGCACGCATCGGACGAGTTGCTGATCAATTCACGCAGGAAAATTTCCTTGTTGGAATAGAAGGTATTAATTATGAGAGACATTAGCTGATTAATCTCAGCCTGGAATGCGAATGTCTCGGTCATCTTTGCGAGTTTCTTGTTCTTAGGGTCTCTAACACGTGTGTGTGTGTGTGTATATGCCTGTCTTTCTTGTGTATGCCTTACGCGAAATGCTGATGTTGTCGTGTTACGAAAGTTGTGCTTATCTTCTGGTGGCAATACAGAGAAAGAGAAATGCGAGGGGAAAGAGAGAAGGATATACAAAGAGAAAGAACAAAACGCGGAGTGTGTGGCGCAAAGTTGCGGCGCAGCAGCAGTGGTGAGAGGGAACCCCCTTTCTGCCCTCCACCAGGCATCCACCCTGTTGCCTTCTTTTTATTCCCTTACCGAGCCAAATAATAATAATAATAATAATAATAATAGTAATAATAATAATAATAATAATAATAATAATAGTGTGGGTGGGAAAGAATTTCCTGTTAGGAAGCCCCAGTGCATCACAGAATAGGAGAAAGCAGGGCACAAAAGAAAAAGAAAAAGAAAAAGAAAGGAGGAAGGAAAGCCCACGGCAAATGCAGCACCTATAGTCAACCTGCTCCATGCTCGATGTGCCAGCAAC
>NW_899110.1:0-886 GCF_000209065.1 Trypanosoma cruzi | reverse complement strand
GAGCAACATGTCAAAAAAAAACAAAATGCAGGCTTTTTCCCCCCTCGCGAGGGCCTCCGCAGCCACAATCCTGTGCGTGCGTGCATTCTCAGCGTTTTAAACACGGCATGTGGGTGTGCATGTGCTTGTGTGTTTGGCAGCGCCTATACTTGCGGAGCAGCTGTGCGCCCCAAGAGAGTCTGAAGAAAGCAACGGCAGAGAGAGGCAGATAGCACACACGCAAATTACTCATATCATCGCACACACACACACACACACACACGCAGCCGCGGAATGGGTGCACTCAACCACAAAATCAAAAAGGAAAACAAAACAAAAAGCCGAAGCGTGGGACGACCAGCGCACACACACTCTCATTACTCCCGTAAAGCAAAACACACACACAGAGGGAGAGAGAGAGAGGTCGCCCACTCAATGCAATAAAAACAAAACAGAAACAGTTACGGTGCTCCGTCCATGCAGCCAGGCAGGACGGCAGCGGTGCGTGTCGTGCAAAAGAGAGCACCAACGGGCCTGCATGGGTGTGCATGCATATATACAATGGGCACATTATTGTGTGTGTCTCGTGGGGTGAGGTGAGGGCGAGAGTCCATGCAAGGGGACACACACACACAGAGAGAGAAGGAAGAGTGTGTGTGCGGGCGGTGCATGGCTCTCTCACACTCACTCTCACGCGGCCACCACCGCAGCCGCAGCCGCACAAACCACGAAACAGATGGAATCAGTGCGATTGCAGAACTCGCACACCGTCCTGCAAACCAGAAGTTTAAAAAGCAATATGAAACAAGAATTCAAAAAAAAATGGGAAAAACTTAGGCTTCTGCGGGAATCGAACCCGCGTCCCCGGATGACATTGTGAGCGTGTTTGCCACTGAGCTATAAAAAT
>NW_899109.1:0-886 GCF_000209065.1 Trypanosoma cruzi | reverse complement strand
TCCAAGCAGCGGATAGTTCAGGGTTGTTTGGTGTCCAGTGTGTGAACACGCAAACAGATATTGACAGAGAGTGTCTCTGACTCCCACCATTCATAATTGGAAACAAATATTTGGACCACAACGTGTGATGCAGCAGCCGCTCGAAAACGATCAGCCAAGTGCAGCACCCTCGTGGGCAAGAGCTCGCGAAATTCCTCCAAGCAGCGGATAGTTCAGGGTTGTTTGGTGTCCAGTGTGTGAACACGCAAACAGATATTGACAGAGAGTGTCTCTGACTCCCACCATTCATAATTGGAAACAAATATTTGGACCACAACGTGTGATGCAGCAGCCGCTCGAAAACGATCAGCCAAGTGCAGCACCCGTGTGGGCAAGAGCTCGCGAAATTCCTCCAAGCAGCGGATAATTCAGGGTTGTTTGGTGTCCAGTGTGTGAACAGGCAAAAAGACGTTGAAAGAGAGTGTCTCTGACTCCCACCATTCATAATCGGAAACAAAAATTTGGACCACAACGTGTGATGCAGCGACCGCTCGAAAACGATCAGCCAAGTGCAGCACCCGTGTGGGCAAGAGCTCGCGAAATTCCTCCAAGCAGCGGATAGTTCAGGGTTGTTTGGTGTCCAGTGTGTGAACACGCAAACAGATATTGACAGAGAGTGTCTCTGACTCCCACCATTCATAATTGGAAACAAATATTTGGACCACAACGTGTGATGCAGCAGCCGCTCGAAAACGATCAGCCAAGTGCAGCACCCTCGTGGGCAAGAGCTCGCGAAATTCCTCCAAGCAGCGGATAGTTCAGGGTTGTTTGGTGTCCAGTGTGTGAACACGCAAACAGATATTGACAGAGAGTGTCTCTGACTCCCACCATTCATAATGGAAACAAA
>NW_899108.1:0-886 GCF_000209065.1 Trypanosoma cruzi | reverse complement strand
CTCTGACTCCCACCATTCATAATTGGAAACAAAAATTGGCACGTGTGATGCAGCAGCCGCTCGAAAACGATCAGCCGAGTGCAGCACCCTCGTGGGCAAGAGCTCGCGAAATTCCTCCAAGCAGCGGATAGTTCAGGGTTGTTTGGTGTCCAGTGCGTGAACACGCAAACAGATAGTGACAGAGAGTGTCTCTGACTCCCACCATTCATAATTGGAAACAAAAATTTAGACCACAACGTGTGATGCAGCAGCCGCTCGAAAACGATCAGCCGAGTGCAGCACCCGTGTGGGCAAGAGCTCGCGAAATTCCTCCAAGCAGCGGATAGTTCAGGGTTGTTTGGTGTCCAGTGCATGAACACGCAAACAGATAGTGACAGAGTGTGTCTCTGACTCCCACCATTCACAATCGGAAACAAAAATTTAGACCACAACGTGTGATGCAGCAGCCGCTCAAAAACGATCAGCCGAGTGCAGCACCCTCGTGGGCAAGAGCTCGCGAAATTCCTCCAAGCAGCGGATAGTTCAGGGTTGTTTGGTGTCCAGTGCACGAACACGCAAACAGATAGTGACAGAGTGTGTCTCTGACTCCCACCATTCATAATTGGAAACAAAAATTTGGACCACAACGTGTGATGCAGCAGCCGCTCGAAAACGATCAGCCGAGTGCAGCACCCGTGTGGGCAAGAGCTCGCGAAATTCCTCCAAGCAGCGGATAATTCAGGGTTGTTTGGTGTCCAGTGCATGAACACGCAAACAGATAGTGACAGAGTGTGCCTCTGACTCTCACCATTCATAATCGGAAACAAAAATTTAGGCCACAACGTGTGATGCAGCAGCCGCTCAAAAACGATCAGCCGAGTGCAGCACCCTCGTGGGCAAGAGCTCG
>NW_899107.1:0-886 GCF_000209065.1 Trypanosoma cruzi | reverse complement strand
AACTATCCGCTGCTGGAGGAATTTCGCGAGCTCTTGCCCACACGGGTGCTGCACTCGGCTGATCGTTTTCGAGCGGCTGCTGCATCACACGTTGTGGTCCAAATTTTTGTTTCCGATTGTGAATGGTGGGAGTCAGAGACACTCTCTGTCACTATCTGTTTGCGTGTTCACACACTGGACACCAAACAACCCTGAATTATCCGCTGCTTGGAGGAATTTCGCGAGCTCTTGCCCACAAGGGTGCTGCACTCGGCTGATCGTTTTCGAGCGGCTGCTGCATCACACGTTGTGGCCCAAATTTTTGTTTCCGATTATGAATGGTGGGAGTCAGAGACACTCTCTGTCAATATCTGTTTGCGTGTTCACACACTGGACACCAAACAACCCTGAATTATCCGCTGCTTGGAGGAATTTCGCGAGCTCTTGCCCACAAGGGTGCTGCACTCGGCTGATCGTTTTCGAGCGGCTGCTGCATCACACTTTGTGGTCCAAATTTTTGTTTCCGATTGTGAATGGTGGGAGTCAGAGACACTCTCTGTCAATATCTGTTTGCGTGTTCACACACTGGACACCAAACAACCCTGAACTATCCGCTGCTTGGAGGAATTTCGCGAGCTCTTGCCCACACGGGTGCTGCACTCGGCTGATCGTTTTCGAGCGGCTGCTGCATCACACGTTGTGGTCCAAATTTTTGTTTCCAATTATGAATGGTGGGAGTCAGAGACACTCTCTGTCAATATCTGTTTGCGTGTTCACACACTGGACATCAAACAACCCTGAACTATCCGCTGCTTGGAGGAATTTCGCGAGCTCTTGCCCACACGGGTGCTGCACTCGGCTGATCGTTTTCGAGCGGCTGCTGCATCACACGTTGTGGTCCAAATTT
>NW_899106.1:0-886 GCF_000209065.1 Trypanosoma cruzi | reverse complement strand
TTCAGCCTCTGGTTCGCTCGCTCGTGGTACTCCGCCTGCCGCCGCGACTCCTCCACCTGCCGCTCCAAAGCCCCAGCCCTGCTCAGCAGCTCCTGTCGCTCAGCCTCCGTCGCGCGCAGCATCTTCTCGTGTATCTCGTTCTTCTCCCGCTCTCGCTCCAGTGCCTGCAGGTCGGCAGCGCGCTTCTGAGCCTCCGCCTCCAGCAGCCTGAGCTTCTCCTCCAGTTCGGCAACGTATGCAGGATCCTTGCCCTGAATGTCCTTGCGCATCTGCTCCATCTGCTCCTCCAGCTCACGGATGCGACGTGCACGCGGGTCCTCATTCACCTTCGTCACATTCACAATGTCACGTGCACGAGACGCGTAGCGCAGCGTGCTCAGCGTCTCCTCGTAGTTCATCGCACTCGGGCTCACCGTCGCAATCATGAACGTCTTCGAGTTGCCGCCAAGCGAGTCCTTCAGGAGAAACGTCAGTTTCGACTCGCGGTACGGCGGCATCGACCACTGGCTATCCTTGTTCTTTGTCATGTCGGCCAGCATGTCAATTACGCGCCCGAGCGTCGTCAGCGAAAGGTTGATGTGCCGCGCCTCGCTGAACTGCTGCCCAACAACCTCGGACTGCGCGACACGCTCCGACCCCGCCAGGTCCACAAGGTTCATCCGGCTGTTCTTGCCGGCCGTCGTGATTGTCTGCCCAGTCGCCGCCTGCATCGACCTCTCCTCGCGCAGCAGCAGCATGAAGATCGCGTGACTGCGGCTGCTGCGGTCGTTCATCTTCGTCGCGGCGGTGTGGCGCACGCGGTTGCCGGCCTCGATGAGCCCCAGGACCTCGTCCAGACTCGACACCTCGCGCAGCTCCTGCCCCTCGAGAACACGCCACGCGTCGG
>NW_899105.1:0-886 GCF_000209065.1 Trypanosoma cruzi | reverse complement strand
AAACTCGTAAACGTACCCCCACCTATCCATAAACAGCAGAATAAAGCAAATAAAGCAAATAGGAACTAAATAGAACATAAATCCTTAATACCACCTCACCTGCAAAATTGCAAATAAATAATAATTAAATCCCAGTAAAAACCGTTAAAGTTTGTAAATAGTTTTACACGAATTATTATGTGCGTAAATATAAGTAGGAAATACTCGAAATATAAACCTCAAATAAACCAACTTTTAACTTGAAATCTTAAGACCAATTCAATTCTCCATCCCACTAAAATCCCCGTTTATGTATTAATAATGTATTTATAGCTAGTTCACCCAAACTGTATTTTTGATAAGAATTAAATAGGTAATGAAACCCGTAAACAAACACCCTTATCCACGCTAGTATGAACTAAATAGAAATTAATATTCATAGAACAAATTTAAAAATGGTTTCCTCGAAATTGCTACTTTTATTAACAAACATAAATCCTTCCAATACTCACCCATTTAACAAAACTATAAATAAATTGAAAAGAATAATAGACCCCAAGTGAAAACTATTAAACTAATATAAAACTAGTTATATCTCGCGCGCGCGGATTAAAGTTATAAATATATAGAGTAAGTGGATCTGTAATAGTTCTGTTATTATTCTTTATACTATATAGGAGGTTTTTAAAAATATATTTCATATATTTGTAAAAACCTTATCAGCAAAGAAATTATTTTTGATAGTTTTTAGAAAAGGAAAATAATCTGTTTAAATGTAAATAAGTCACGCAAATGTAAAAGCAGTTACACCCAAAGCAAAGCAACAACAAGTCCTTATCAAATAAGTATCAATCGCAATTGTTACGCCGCATAAAACAACCATTCAAAGCAAAATGCTCAAATTAAC
>NW_899104.1:0-886 GCF_000209065.1 Trypanosoma cruzi | reverse complement strand
CGGATCGTTTTCGAGCGGCTGCTGCACCACACGTTGTGGTCTAAATTTTTGTTTCGAATTATGAATGGTGGTGGTCAGAGGCACTCTCTTTCAATGTCTGTTTGCGTGTTCACACACTGGACGCCAAACAACCCTGAACTATCCGCTGCTTGGAGGAGTTTCGCGAGATCTTGCCCACATGGGTGCTGCAGTCGGCGGATCGTTTTCGAGCGGCTGCTGCACCGCACGTTGTGGTCTAAATTTCTGTTTCGAATTATGAATGGTGGTGGTCAGAGACACTCTCTTTCAATGTCTGTTTGCGTGTTCACACACTGGACGCCAAACAACCCTGAACTATCCGCTGCTTGGAGGAGTTTCGCGAGATCTTGCCCACATGGGTGCTGCAGTCGGCGGATCGTTTTCGAGCGGCTGCTGCACCGCACTTTGTGGTCTAAATTTTTGTTTCGAATTATGAATGGTGGTGGTCAGAGGCACTCTCTTTCAATGTCTGTTTGCGTGTTCACACACTGGACGCCAAACAACCCTGAACTATCCGCTGCTTGGAGGAGTTTCGCGAGATCTTGCCCACAGGGGTGCTGCACTCGGCGGATCGTTTTCGAGTGGCTGCTGCACCGCACGTTGTGGTCTAAATTTTTGTTTCGAATTATGAATGGTGGTGGTCAGAGACACTCTCTTTCAATGTCTGTTTGCGTGTTCACACACTGGACGCCAAACAACCCTGAACTATCCGCTGCTTGGAGGAGTTTCGCGAGATCTTGCCCACAGGGGTGCTGCAGTCGGCGGATCGTTTTCGAGCGGCTGCTGCACCGCACGTTGTGGTCTAAATTTCTGTTTCGAATTATGAATGGTGGTGGTCAGAGACACTCTCTTTCAATGTCTGTTTGCG
>NW_899103.1:0-886 GCF_000209065.1 Trypanosoma cruzi | reverse complement strand
GATCAGCCGAGTGCAGCACCCGTGTGGGCAAGAGCTCGCGAAATTCCTCCAAGCAGCGGATAGTTCAGGGTTGTTTGGTGTCCAGTGTGTGAACACGCAAACAGATATTGAAAGAGAGTGCCTCTGACTCCCACCATTCATAATTGGAAACAAAAATTCAGACCACAACGTGTGATGCAGCGGCCGCTCGAAAACGATCATCCGAGTGCAGCACCCGTGTGGGCAAGAGCTCGCGAAATTCCTCCAAGCAGCGGATAGTTCAGGGTTGTTTGGTGTCCAGTGTGTGAACACGCAAACAGATATTGAAAGAGAGTGTCTCTGACTCCCACCATTCATAATTGGAAACAAAAATTCAGACCACAACGTGTGATGCAGCGGCCGCTCGAAAACGATCATCCGAGTGCAGCACCCGTGTGGGCAAGAGCTCGCGAAATTCCTCCAAGCAGCGGATAGTTCAGGGTTGTTTGGTGTCCAGTATATAAACACGCAAACAGATATTGACAGAGAGTGCCTCTGACTCCCACCATTCACAATCGGAAACAAAAATTTGGACCACAACGTGTGATGCAGCGGCCGCTCGAAAACGATCATCCGAGTGCAGCACCCGTGTGGGCAAGAGCTCGCGAAATTCCTCCAAGCAGCGGATAGTTCAGGGTTGTTTGGTGTCCAGTGTGTGAACACGCAAACAGATATTGAAAGAGAGTGCCTCTGACTCCCACCATTCATAATTGGAAACAAAAATTCAGACCACAACGTGTGATGCAGCGGCCGCTCGAAAACGATCATCCGAGTGCAGCACCCGTGTGGGCAAGAGCTCGCGAAATTCCTCCAAGCAGCGGATAGTTCAGGGTTGTTTGGTGTCCCAGTGTGTGAACACGCAAACAGA
>NW_899102.1:0-886 GCF_000209065.1 Trypanosoma cruzi | reverse complement strand
TAATCATACTGTAGGGTGACGCCAAGCAGAAAATACACTCTTTAAATTGACTCTAATCCTTTCTCTTCCTGCTTGTTTATTTTGACCAAAGAAGCTCTCAACATTCGAAAAAAAAAAAAAATCATCTTTTTTAAAATTCAGCATTATTAAAAAAAAAAAAAAAATAAAGGAAAAAAAAGGCATTATGGAATCCAAAAAGTTTGTTTACTACTTTGGCGGCCAGAAGGCTGACGGCAATCGCGACATGAAGGAGCTCCTTGGTGGCAAGGGTGCAAACCTTGCCGAAATGGTGAACCTTGGCATCCCCGTTCCGCCCGGCTTTACGATCACAACGGAGGTGTGCGGCATATACCAGAAAACCAAGGGCTTGCCACAGGAGGTGGTGGAGCAGGTGAAGGCAAACGTGCGCCGCGTCGAGGCGGATATGGGCACAAATTTTGGCGACGTGGAGAATCCGCTGCTCTTTTCTGTGCGCTCCGGCGCCGCCGCATCGATGCCAGGAATGATGGACACCGTTTTGAACCTTGGTATGAACAAGGCGACGGCTGAGGCGTGGATCCGTCGTGCACCCCACCTTGAACGCTTTGTTTACGACTCGTACCGCCGTTTCATCACCATGTACGCCGATATCGTGATGCAGGTTGGCCGTGAGGACTTTGAGGAGGCTATTGGGCACATGAAGGAGAAGCGCGGCACAAAGTTTGACACAGACCTGACAGCGAAGGACCTGAAGGAACTCACAGAGGAATACTTGGTGCTATTTCAGCGCAAAACTGGATTCCCGTTTCCAGAGGATCCGATGACGCAACTCTTCGCCGCCATTAATGCCGTGTTCCGCAGCTGGGGCAACCCGCGTTGCTGTGGTGTACCGCCGCCTGAACAACAT
>NW_899101.1:0-886 GCF_000209065.1 Trypanosoma cruzi | reverse complement strand
GCCCCCGCCCTTCTCTCCTCCCTTTGTTTCCCAAGATCAAAGCCAAGCCAAGCAACCTAACCACACTTTATCACCATTTGTTTTTTTGTTTTTCGCAGACAAGGATGGCAACCCCGAAGCAGGCAGCGAAGAAGGCGTCCAAGAAGCGCAGCGGCGGCCGCTCCGCGAAGGCCGGTCTGATCTTCCCCGTGGGCCGTGTGGGCTCGCTGCTGCGCCGCGGCCAGTATGCCCGCCGCATCGGCGCGTCGGGCGCTGTGTACATGGCGGCGGTGCTGGAGTACCTGACAGCCGAGCTGCTGGAGCTGTCCGTGAAGGCGGCGAGCCAGCAGGCAAAGAAGCCGAAGCGCCTGACACCCCGCACGGTGACGCTTGCCGTGCGCCACGACGACGACCTCGGCACGCTCCTGAAGGATGTGACGCTGTCGCGTGGTGGTGTGATGCCGAGCCTGAACAAGGCGCTGGCGAAGAAGCACAAGAGCAGCAAGAAGGCGAGGGCGACGCCCAGCGCTTAGAGCGGCCTTCAGGCCAAGCGCAGAGACGGGGCGCAACATGTTAGATGCACCTGGGTGGCCGTCGTCGCTGAGCCACGGTGACCCACACGTAGCCCCATAGAATAGGATTGTTTTTTCGTTGTTTTCTTCTTGTTTTCTACGGCCTCTCCTCCCACTGTTGTGTAGGTCTCTGCGGCGCCTTGGCGTCGGCGCTTGGCCGCATTGTGGCGTGCCGTGCGCTTTTTCCTCTGCTTTGGCCGCAGGTCCTCTGCCCCCGCCCTTCTCTCCTCCCTTTGTTTCCCAAGATCAAAGCCAAGCCAAGCAACCCAACCACACTTTATTACCATTTGTTTTTTTTGTTTTTCGCAGACAAGGATGGCAACCCCGAAGCAGGC
>NW_899100.1:0-886 GCF_000209065.1 Trypanosoma cruzi | reverse complement strand
ATATGAAACAAGAATTCAAAAAAAAAAAAAATGGAAAAAACTTAGGCTTCTGCGGGAATCGAACCCGCGTCCCCGGATGACATTGTGAGCGTGTTTGCCACTGAGCTAAAAAAATGCGGTCGCGCGACTCCTTTTCACGTAAAGTATTAATGTCGATCTTCGAACAATCGAGCACATTTGCGTTGTCCCCTGGAAAAAGAAAAAGACGTGTTTAGGATGCGCAGCCGCAGCGTGGTTACTACTGTAAGTCGTCATATATCTAACGCCCGAGGCCACCGCTGCAGCTTGGATAATTCGACACGTCGTGCTGTATCTAACGTCCGGGGCAGCCGCTGCAACTTGGATAATTCGACACGTCGTGCTGTATCTAACGTCCGGGGCAGCCGCTGCAACTTGGATAATTCGACACGTCGTGCTGTATCTAACGTCCGGGGCCACCGCCCTACCATTTTTTATTTCTTGCGGCGGCCAACCCCGGCAGTAAGGACAAAAAAAAGAATCGCGTTTTCTTTAATGTTTTTCCTGTTTGGGGGCGGGGATCTTTGTTTTCTATGATTGTCTCTTTTTTTTTGTCTGTTCCAGGTTGGTTTTGAGGACGCTTGATGTGCCTGCTGGGTGATCGCCGGCTTTTTTATTGGTGATTGCGTATTTTTGGCTTACCGGTGTGCCGCTCAGCGCCATTTTGTTTTACTTCTTTTCTGCTTATTGGGGCGTGTTGTTATTCGTCACGCGTCAGCACACACCGAGCAACATGTCAAAAAAAAAAAATGCAGGTTTTTTCCCCCTCGCGAGGGCCTCGGCAGCCACAATCCTGTGCGTGCGTGCATTCTCAGCGTTTTAAGCACGGCATGTGTGTGCATGTGTGTGTGTGTTTGTCAGCGCCTAT
>NW_899099.1:0-886 GCF_000209065.1 Trypanosoma cruzi | reverse complement strand
TCCAGGGCTCGTGTCCACGATAACGGACTGCCAAAGGCAAGTTGAGCCTGAGCATCCGCCTGGTGCCAATAACAACCGTATGCGCTCAGAAGGTAGGCGATGACTACAGAGATGCCCTCATTCCATATGCGCAGGGCCCAGGTGGCGACGCCGAATGCAACGAAATGCAGTACCTGATCCTCTGTACCGGAATGGGCGTCCAAGGAGGTGCGGGAAGGCATGTTCGTCAGGTGGGAAAGATGTGGTCTCCCCAAATTTGCCCTGAGACGCCTGGGTGTTAAACCGCCGCCTCCCTCCCGTAAGAATGCGTTGGGGAGGCGTGGACACTGACACGCCCCCGGCCATCAAACGATGCGGTTAATGTAACCGCGTAGTTGCGCCGGCTTCGGGCGTGCGTGGGGATTCATCTGGCGGCCCTCTCCAAGAGGTGGGCGCATCTCGCTGACACGGCGTCTCCGCGTCCCGCAAGCAGCCTGCGCTTCCAGGCCGCTGAACCGTGCCGACAAGTTAGCATGCACCTCTTCCACATTAGAGTAACGCTGGGCACTCCAATGAAGGAGGTCCACAACGGCGTTGGCGTGGTCGGTGCCCAAGCGCTTTCTCTCAGCCATGATAAGCCCCTTGTTGGACCCCCAACTCACAAGCCGTCCCCACACGATGGGCAGGAGCATTTGGTTCCCAAAATTTGGTACTTGAGACGCCCAGAGATTCCCCAAGTGCCCCGCAACGGTAATATCCCCCCAGTGCTTGGCGTTAGTCCCTGAAATCAATAGTAAGCCTTCCATGGTTACATCAACTGTTAGCACCGCATCGGACGGCCCCTGGCCATAAGAGCGGGTAGGCTGCACCTGGATGTCGCCGTGCTGGGCGCCAATTTCGCCCAACT
>NW_899098.1:0-886 GCF_000209065.1 Trypanosoma cruzi | reverse complement strand
GAAAACGAAAAAGACGTGTTTAGGATGCGCAGCCGCAGCGTGGTTACTACTGTAAGTCGTCATATATCTAACGCCCGAGGCCACCGCTGCAGCTTGGATAATTCGACACGTCGTGCTGTATCTAACGTCCGGGGCAGCCGCTGCAACTTGGATAATTCGACACGTCGTCCCGTATCTAACGTCCGGGGCAGCCGCTGCAACTTGGATAATTCGACACTTCGTGCTGTATCTAGCGTCCGGGGCCACCGCCCTACCATTTTTTATTTCTTGCGGCGGCCAACCCCGGCAGTAAGGACAAAAAAAAGAATCGCGTTTTCTTTAATGTTTTTCCTGTTTGGGGGCGGGGATCTTTGTTTTCTATGATTGCCTCTTTTTTTTTGTCTGTTCCAGGTTGGTTTTGAGGACGCTTGATGTGCCTGCTGGGTGATCGCCGGCTTTTTTATTGGTGATTGCGTATTTTTGGCTTACCGGTGTGCCGCTCAGCGCCATTTTGTTTTACTTCTTTTCTGCTTATTGGGGCGTGTTGTTATTCGTCACGCGTCAGCACACACCGAGCAACATGTCAAAAAAAAAAAATGCAGGTTTTTTCCCCCTCGCGAGGGCCTCGGCAGCCACAATCCTGTGCGTGCGTGCATTCTCAGCGTTTTAAGCACGGCATGTGTGTGCATGTGTGTGTGTGTTTGTCAGCGCCTATACTTGCAGAGCAGCTGTGCGCCACAAGAGAGTCTGAAGAAAGCAACGGCAGAGAGAGGCAGATAAGCACACACGCAAATTACTCATATCATCACACACACACACACGCAGCCGCGGAATGGGTGCACTCAACCACAAAAATCAAAAGAAAAACAAAACAAAAAGCCGAAGCGTGGGACTACCAGCGCACACA
>NW_899097.1:0-886 GCF_000209065.1 Trypanosoma cruzi | reverse complement strand
GAAGAAGGCCGCGCCGAAGAAAGCAGTGGCTAAGAAGACTCCCGCCAAGAAGACTGCTAGGAAACCAGCCGTGAAGAAGCCTGCTGCGAAGAAGAGGGCCGCCCCCAAGAAGAAGCCTGCAGCAGCCAAGAAGGCTGTTACCAAGAGTGCCAAGAAGCATGCGGCAAAGAAGGCACCCAAGAAAGCCGTGAAGAAGGCGCCGAAGAAGTAGGGATTTATTTTGGCTCAACCGTGCGTTCTCGCGATCCGTGTCGCTGGCGCACCTGGTAGATAACGATATGAACTTGTCACCGGTGGAGACGACGTCATGCCCGTTTTTCCATTACTAGAACTCTTGTTTCGTTTTTATTTTTGTTTGTTTTTGTTTCTCATCCCCAGTGCTGGGGGCTGCAGCAGCCCTTCTTCCGTGTGTGCATTCGCGACGGTGCTGTGGAAAAGCACTATAGAGAACCTGAAGGGCGTGTTTGTGGTGGTCTGTCCTTTGTGCCCATTCTTCTTACCGTGTTGTTTTGGTGCGATTTCTCGTGCCGCGTGCTGTCCGCTCACTGCTCCTCCTGCCCCTTCCCTGTGTGTTGTCTTTGTGTTTGGTGAAGATCCTGCTGAGAGTGCACGAAAGGAATTTAAGGGACGCAAAACATGTCTGACGCTGCCGTTCCGCCCAAGAAGGCCTCGCCGAAGAAGGCCGCGCCGAAGAAGGCAGTGGCTAAGAAGACTGCCGCCAAGAAGACTGCTAAGAAACCAGCCGTGAAGAAGCCTGCTGCGAAGAAGAGGGCCGCCCCCAAGAAGAAGCCTGCAGCAGCCAAGAAGGCTGTTACCAAGAGTGCCAAGAAGCATGCGGCAAAGAAGGCACCCAAGAAAGCCGGAAGAAGGCGCCGAAGAAGTAGGG
>NW_899096.1:0-886 GCF_000209065.1 Trypanosoma cruzi | reverse complement strand
ATTATCCGCTTCTTGGAGGAGTTTCGCGAGCTCTTGCCCACAAGGGTGCTGCACTCGGCGGATCGTTTTCGAGCGGCTGCTGCACCACACGTTGTGGTCTAAATTTTTGTTTCGAATTATGAATGGCGGGAGTCAGAGGCACTCTCTTTCAATGTATGTTTGCGTGTGCACACACTGGACACCAAACAACCCTGAATTATCCGCTTCTTGGAGGAATTTCGCGAGCTCTTGCCCACAATGGTGCTGCAGTCGGCGGATCGTTTTCGAGCGGCTGCTGCACCACACGCTGTGGTCTAAATTTTTGTTTCGAATTATGAATGGCGGGAGTCAGAGGCACTCTCTTTCAATGTATGTTTGCGTGTGCACACACTGGACACCAAACAACCCTGAACTATCCGCTGCTTGGAGGAGTTTCGCGAGCTCTTGCCCACAATGGTGCTGCACTCGGCGGATCGTTTTCGAGCGGCTGCTGCACCACACGCTGTGGTCTAAATTTTTGTTTCGAATTATGAATGGCGGGAGTCAGAGGCACTCTCTTTCAATGTATGTTTGCGTGTGCACACACTGGACACCAAACAACCCTGAATTATCCGCTTCTTGGAGGAGTTTCGCGAGCTCTTGCCCACAAGGGTGCTGCACTCGGCGGATCGTTTTCGAGCGGCTGCTGCACCACACGCTGTGGTCTAAATTTTTGTTTCGAATTATGAATGGCGGGAGTCAGAGGCACTCTCTTTCAATGTATGTTTGCGTGTGCACACACTGGACACCAAACAACCCTGAATTATCCGCTGCTTGGAGGAATTTCGCGAGCTCTTGCCCACAAGGGTGCTGCAGTCGGCGGATCGTTTTCGAGCGGCTGCTGCACCACACGCTGTGTCTAAATTTT
>NW_899095.1:0-886 GCF_000209065.1 Trypanosoma cruzi | reverse complement strand
TTTCCAGGGGACAACGCAAATGTGCTCGATTGTTCGAAGATCGACATTAATACTTTACGTGAAAAGGAGTCGCGCGACCGCATTTTTTTAGCTCAGTGGCAAACACGCTCACAATGTCATCCGGGGACGCGGGTTCGATTCCCGCAGAAGCCTAAGTTTTTTCCATTTTTTTTTTTTTGAATTCTTGTTTCATATTGCTTTTTAAACTTCTGGTTTGCAGGACGGTGTGCGAGTTCTGCAATCGCACTGATTCCATCTGTTTCGTGGTTTGTGCGGCTGCGGCTGCGGTGGTGGCCGCGTGAGAGTGAGTGTGAGAGAGCCATGCACCGCCCGCATACACACACTTCCTTCTCTCTCTGTGTGTGTGTCCCCTTGCATGGACTCTCGTCGTCGCCTCACCCCACGAAGCACACACAATAATGTGCCCATTGTATATATGCATGCACACCCATGCAGGCCCGTTGGTGCTCTCTTTTTCACGACACGCACCGCTGCCGTCCTGCCTGGCTGCATGGGCGGAGCACCGTAACTGTTTCTGTTTTGTTTTCATTGCATTGAGTGGGCGACCTCTCTCTCTCTCCCTGTGTGTTTGTTTTGCTTTACGGGAGCAATGAGAGTGTGTGTGCGCTGGTAGTCCCACGCTTCGGCTTTTTGTTTTGTTTTTCTTTTTGATTTTGTGGTTGAGTGCACCCATTCCGCGGCTGCGTGTGTGTGTGTGTGATGATATGAGTAATTTGCGTGTGTGCTTATCTGCCTCTCTCTGCCGTTGCTTTCTTCAGACTCTCTTGTGGCGCACAGCTGCTCTGCAAGTATAGGCGCTGACAAACACACACACACATGCACACACATGCCGTGCTTAAAACGCTGAGAATGCACGCACGCACAG
>NW_899094.1:0-886 GCF_000209065.1 Trypanosoma cruzi | reverse complement strand
GAGCTACAGCCAGAAGGACGAAGTCGGTCGCGGTTTTCGGTATTGAGCAACAACCCTCGAGGTCACCCCACCAGTAGTGAAAAATTAAAAAAATTGAGTGACAACCCTGCCAGGATGGATTTGGATTACGGGGTATTGTACGAACCGGTTGTCCCCCTGGCTCAGCCGGCCACCTCAACGTGGTGCCAGGGTCTAGTACTCTTTGCTAGAGAGGAAGCTAAGCGCCTGCTGCCCATCCGCTGCCCGCGGAGAGGCAGGAGGCGCCGCACAAACGGGTCGGAAGGGCACCAGATGGAGCCATTTACATGGCTGCCCGCGGAGCGGTATTTCTATCCGCTGCTGAATTCCATCGGCGCTTATCAGCGCTATACATACCGTTTGCGTGCCGTATGTGACGCGCAACGACAAAAGCTACTGCTAAGCGGAGACATTGAGCAGAACCCAGGCCCCATAGCAGTACTCCAGATGAACGTTTCTTGCCTCACGCCGTCAAAACTCGCAACATTAATGGCGCAAGGAGCAGACATAATAGCCATCCAGGAGACTTGGAAGTCGTCAGAGCAGATCGCCAGCATGCACACTGGAGATTATGTGCTCTATGCACAGTCGCGCATCGGCAAGGGAGGCGGTGTGGCGGTGCTGGTGCGGAAAAATCTCCGCTCCAAGCGTATACCTCTCACCATCCCCCAGCACGACACCAGCCTTGAAGTGGTGGTGGTCCAGGTTGCTCTGGACCAGAACCGTGATCTTATTGTAGCGAGTGCCTATATGAGACCACCACCGCAAGTAACGCAATCCTTCAGGCGGTTAGTAAACTGCCTTCCAGCCTCGTCGCCGCTCCTGCTGTGCGGGGATTTCAACATGCATCACCCACCAGTGGGAGCCA
>NW_899093.1:0-886 GCF_000209065.1 Trypanosoma cruzi | reverse complement strand
TAGAACTCTTGTTTCGTTTTTATTTTTGTTTGTTTTTGTTTCTCATCCCCAGTGCTGGGGGCTGCAGCAGCCCTTCTTCCGTGTGTGCATTCGCGACGGTGCTGTGGAAAAGCACTATAGAGAACCTGAAGGGCGTGTTTGTGGTGGTCTGTCCTTTGTGCCCATTCTTCTCACCGTGTTGTTTTGGTGCGATTTCTCGTGCCGCGTGCTGTCCGCTCACTGCTCCTCCTGCCCCTTCCCTGTGTGTTGTCTTTGTGTTTGGTGAAGATCCTGCTGAGAGTGCACGAAAGGAATTTAAGAACGCAAAACATGTCTGACGCTGCCGTTCCGCCCAAGAAGGCCTCGCCGAAGAAGGCCGCGCCGAAGAAAGCAGTGGCTAAGAAGACTCCCGCCAAGAAGACTGCTAAGAAACCAGCCGTGAAGAAGCCTGCTGCGAAGAAGAGGGCCGCCCCCAAGAAGAAGCCTGCAGCAGCCAAGAAGGCTGTTACTAAGAGTGCCAAGAAGCATGCGGCAAAGAAGGCACCCAAGAAAGCCGTGAAGAAGGCGCCGAAGAAGTAGGGATTTATTTTGGCTCAACCGTGCGTTCTCGCGATCCGTGTCGCTGGCGCACCTGGTAGATAACGATATGAACTTGTCACCGGTGGAGACGACGTCATGCCCGTTTTTCCATTACTAGAACTCTTGTTTTGTTTTTATTTTTGTTTGTTTTTGTTTCTCATCCCCAGTGCTGGGGGCTGCAGCAGCCCTTCTTCCGTGTGTGCATTCGCGACGGTGCTGTGGAAAAGCACTATAGAGAACCTGAAGGGCGTGTTTGTGGTGGTCTGTCCTTTGTGCCCATTCTTCTCACTGCGTTGTTTTGGTGCGATTTCTCGTGCCGCGTGCTGTC
>NW_899092.1:0-886 GCF_000209065.1 Trypanosoma cruzi | reverse complement strand
CCTCGCGAGGGCTCGGGCAGCCACAATCCTGTGCGTGCGTGCATTCTCAGCGTTTTAAGCACGGCATGTGTGTGCATGTGTGTGTGTGTTTGTCAGCGCCTATACTTGCAGAGCAGCTGTGCGCCACAAGAGAGTCTGAAGAAAGCACCGGCAGAGAGAGGCAGATAAGCACACACGCAAATTACTCATATCATCACACACACACACACGCAGCCGCGGAATGGGTGCACTCAACCACAAAATCAAAAAGAAAAACAAAACAAAAAGCCGAAGCGTGGGACTACCAGCGCACACACACTCTCATTGCTCCCGTAAAGCAAAACACACACACAGGGAGAGAGAGAGAGGTCGCCCACTCAATGCAATGAAAACAAAACAGAAACAGTTACGGTGCTCCGCCCATGCAGCCAGGCAGGACGGCAGCGGTGCGTGTCGTGCAAAAGAGAGCACCAACGGGCCTGCATGGGTGTGCATGCATATATACAATGGGCACATTATTGTGTGTGCTTCGTGGGGTGAGGCGACGACGAGAGTCCATGCAAGGGGACACACACACAGAGAGAGAAGGAAGTGTGTGTATGCGGGCGGTGCATGGCTCTCTCACACTCACTCTCACGCGGCCACCACCGCAGCCGCAGCCGCACAAACCACGAAACAGATGGAATCAGTGCGATTGCAGAACTCGCACACCGTCCTGCAAACCAGAAGTTTAAAAAGCAATATGAAACAAGAATTCAAAAAAAAAAAAAAATGGAAAAAACTTAGGCTTCTGCGGGAATCGAACCCGCGTCCCCGGATGACATTGTGAGCGTGTTTGCCACTGAGCTAAAAAAATGCGGTCGCGCGACTCCTTTTCACGTAAAGTATTAATGTCGATCTTCGAACA
>NW_899091.1:0-886 GCF_000209065.1 Trypanosoma cruzi | reverse complement strand
AAACAAAAATTTAGACCACAGCGTGTGGTGCAGCAGCCGCTCGAAAACGATCCGCCGAGTGCAGCACCCTTGTGGGCAAGATCTCGCGAAATTCCTCCAAGCAGCGGATAGTTCAGGGTTGTTTGGCGTCCAGTGTGTGAACACGCAAACAGACATTGAAAGAGAGTGCCTCTGACCACCACCATTCATAATTCGAAACAAAAATTTAGACCACAGCGTGTGGTGCAGCAGCCACTCGAAAACGATTATCCGACTGCAGCACCCTTGTGGGCAAGATCTCGCGACATTCCTCCAAGCAGCGGATAGTTCAGGGTTGTTTGGCGTCCAGTGTGTGAACACGCAAACAGACATTGAAAGAGAGCGCCTCTGACCACCACCATTCATAATTCGAAACAAAAACATAGACCACAGCGTGTGGTGCAGCAGCCGCTCGAAAACGATTATCCGACTGCAGCACCCTTGTGGGCAAGATCTCGCGACATTCCTCCAAGCAGCGGATAGTTCAGGGTTGTTTGGCGTCCAGTGTGTGAACACGCAAACAGACATTGAAAGAGAGTGCCTCTGACCACCACCATTCATAATTCGAAACAAAAACATAGACCACAGCGTGTGGTGCAGCAGCCGCTCGAAAACGATTATCCGACTGCAGCACCCTTGTGGGCAAGATCTCGCGAAATTCCTCCAAGCAGCGGATAGTTCAGGGTTGTTTGGCGTCCAGTGTGTGAACACGCAAACAGACATTGAAAGAGAGTGCCTCTGACCACCACCATTCATAATTCGAAACAAAAACATAGACCACAGCGTGTGGTGCAGCAGCCACTCGAAAACGATTATCCGACTGCAGCACGCTTGTGGGCAAGATCTCGCGACATCCTCCAAGCAGCGG
>NW_899090.1:0-886 GCF_000209065.1 Trypanosoma cruzi | reverse complement strand
CCACCATTCACAATCGGAAACAAAAATTTGGACCACAACGTGTGATGCAGCGGCCGCTCGAAAACGATCAGCCGAGTGCAGTACCCGTGTGGGCAAGAGCTCGCGAAATTCCTCCAAGCAGCGGATAGTTCAGGGTTGTATGGTGTCCAGTGTGTGAACACGCAAACAGATATTGACAGAGAGTGCCTCTGACTCCCACCATTCACAATCGGAAACAAAAATTTGGGCCACAACGTGTGATGCAGCGGCCGCTCGAAAACGATCAGCCGAGTGCAGCACCCGTGTGGGCAAGAGCTCGCGAAATTCCTCCAAGCAGCGGATAATTCAGGGTTGTTTGGTGTCCAGTGTGTGAACACGCAAACAGATATTGACAGAGAGTGCCTCTGACTCCCACCATTCACAATCGGAAACAAAAATTTGGACCACAACGTGTGATGCAGCGGCCGCTCGAAAACGATCAGCCGAGTGCAGCACCCGTGTGGGCAAGAGCTCGCGAAATTCCTCCAAGCAGCGGACAATTCACGGTTGTTTGGTGTTCAGTGTGTGAACACGCAAACGGATATTGACAGAGAGTGCCTCTGACTCCCACCATTCACAATCGGAAACAAAAATTTGGACCACAACGTGTGATGCAGCGGCCGCTCGAAAACGATCAGCCGAGTGCAGCACCCGTGTGGGCAAGAGCTCGCGAAATTCCTCCAAGCAGCGGATAGTTCAGGGTTGTGTGGTGTCCAGTATGTGAACACGCAAACAGATATTGACAGAGAGTGTCTCTGACTCCCACCATTCACAGTCGGAAACAAAAATTTGAACCACAACGTGTGATGCAGCGGCCGCTCGAAAAGGATCAGCCGAGTGCAGCACCCGTGTGGGCAAGAGCTCGCGA
>NW_899089.1:0-886 GCF_000209065.1 Trypanosoma cruzi | reverse complement strand
CGACGACCAGGAGAGACCTCGCCGCCACCTCAAGCGGCATGGGGTGTGAGCTGTCCGACGACCCGGCACAGCCAGCGCGGATCAGCGGCCGCAGCGTCTCGTTTCCCGACGTGACTGCGCAACGCGTACTGCGTGTCTCCCACTGGACATCCACCCCTTTGCATGGACTCGGACTACCATCTGCCATCCCACACTGCGGGGACGGAGGACGGCCTCCCGCGACCGGCAGGCATGCTGCCGCGACGGAAACATGCCGTCGTTGTTCTGCGTGAAGCCGACTGGAATGCTTCCACCTCGGTGTGTGCAACGCCTCTTGCCACTGTGACCACATGGTTGGATATGCACCGTGCGAGCGGCAAGGCGCACCATCCCGCGCGGCAGCCGTGACAGCCACTGATGAACCTGGACGGTCAGAGTGGAGCAGGCCGAGTGTGTTGCAGCGGCAGCATGGGACGCGCACACAGCCTCACCGGGAGGCAGCCTGCCTCCAGCTGAAGATGTCCGCAAACGGGAGTACCGCAATCATGCCCTCTGCCGTAACTTCTCCATGCTGCTTGTGGTCCGTGCGAAGGAGCTTGGTGCCCTCTCGAGCCCAGGCCCGTGATGCCGCAAGGCATGGAGGCACCGCGTCCCTGCCCTCTGGGATCGGCCGTGCCGCGGTACTGTTGGGACCGCGTTTGTGCTCTGTCTTGGCAGCAGGAAAATTTGCTTGTCCGTCACACTGTCCGTGTCGCATGTGCTGCGATCCCCAGTGCTGTCCGCACACTTTGTGCTTGCGTGTCCCCTGGTGGCTGTGATATGGATGGGTCCTTCACGCCGTATGCGCTTGACTTCACCATCCGTCACTGTTTGCCTTGCTTGGCCCCTGGCCGCGGCGGCGCACTGA
>NW_899088.1:0-886 GCF_000209065.1 Trypanosoma cruzi | reverse complement strand
GAAAACGATCAGCCGAGTGCAGCACCCGTGTGGGCAAGAGCTCGCGAAATTCTTCCAAGCAGCGGATAGTTCAGGGTTGTTTGGTGTCCAGTGTGTGAACACGCAAACAGATATTGACAGAGAGTGCCTCTGACTCCCACCATTCACAATCGGAAACAAAAATTTGGACCACAACGTGTGATGCAGCGGCCGCTCGAAAACGATCAGCCGAGTGCAGCACCCGTGTGGGCAAGAGCTCGCGAAATTCCTCCAAGCAGCGGATAATTCAGGGTTGTTTGGTGTCCAGTGTGTGAACACGCAAACAGATATTGACAGAGAGTGTCTCTGACTCCCACCATTCACAATCGGAAACAAAAATTTGGACCACAACGTGTGATGCAGCGGCCGCTCGAAAACGATCAGCCGAGTGCAGCACCCGTGTGGGCAAGAGCTCGCGAAATTCCTCCAAGCAGCGGATAGTTCAGGGTTGTTTGGTGTCCAGTGTGTGAACACGCAAACAGATATTGACAGAGAGTGCCTCTGACTCCCACCATTCACAATCGGAAACAAAAATTTGGACCACAACGTGTGATGCAGCGGCCGCTCGAAAACGATCAGCCGAGCGCAGCACCCGTGTGGGCAAGAGCTCGCGAAATTCCTCCAAGCAGCGGATAGTTCAGGGTTGTTTGGTGTCCAGTGTGTGAACACGCAAACAGATATTGACAGAGAGTGCCTCTGGCTCCCATCATTCATAATCGGAAACAAAAATTTGGACCACAACGTGTGATGCAGCGGCCGCTCGAAAACGATCAGCCGAGTGCAGCACCCGTGTGGGCAAGAGCTCGCGAAATTCCTCCAAGCAGCGGATAGTTCAGGGTTGTTTGGTGTCCAGTGTGTGAACACGCAA
>NW_899087.1:0-886 GCF_000209065.1 Trypanosoma cruzi | reverse complement strand
CACGTAAAGTATAATTTCGATCTTCGACCAATCGAGCACATTTGCGTTGTCCCCTGAAAAACGAAAACGACATGTTTAGGGTGCGCCGCCGCAGCGTGGTACTACGATAAGTTCGTCATATATCTCTCGTACGGGGCCGCAGCCGCAGCGTGGTACTACGATAAGTCGTCATATATCTCTCGTACGGGGCCGCAGCCGCAGCGTGGTTACTACGATTCGTCGTGTTGTATCCAACGTCCGGGGCAGCCGCTGCAACTTGGATAATTCGACACGTCGTCCTGTATCTAACGTCCGGGGCAGCCGCTGCAAACTTGGATAATTCGACACGTCGTGTTGTATCCAACGTCCGGGGCCACCGCCCTACCATTTTTTATTTCTTGCAGCGGCCAACCCCGGCAGTAAGGACAAAAAAAAGAATCGCGTTTTCTTTAATGTTTTTCCTGTTTGGGGGCGGGGATCTTTGTTTTCTATGATTGTCTCTTTTTTTTTGTCTGTTCCAGGTTGGTTTTTAGGAGGCTTGATGTGCCTGCTGGGTGATCGCCGGCTTTTTTATTGGTGATTGCGTATTTTTGGCTTACCGGTGTGCCGCTCAGCGCCATTTTGTTTTACTTCTTTTCCGCTTATTGGGGCGTGTTGTTATTCGTCACGCGTCAGCACACACCGAGCAACATGTCAAAAAAAAACAAAATGCAGGCTTTTCCCCCCTCGCGAGGGCCTCCGCAGCCACAATCCTGTGCGTGCGTGCATTCTCAGCGTTTTAAACACGGCATGTGTGTGTGCATGTGCTTGTGTGTTTGGCAGCGCCTATACTTGCGGAGCAGCTGTGCGCCACAAGAGAGTCTGAAGAAAGCAACGGCAGAGAGAGGCAGATAGCACACACGCAAAT
>NW_899086.1:0-886 GCF_000209065.1 Trypanosoma cruzi | reverse complement strand
GGGGGTCAGAGACGCTCTCTGTCAATATCTGTTGGCGTGTTCACACACTGGACACCAAACAACCCTGAATTATCCGCTGCTTGGAGGAATTTCGCGAGCTCTTGCCCACACGGGTGCTGCACTCGGCTGATCGTTTTCGAGCGGCTGCTGCATCACACGTCGTGGTCTAAATTTTTGTTTCCAATTATGAATGATGGGGGTCAGCGACGCTCTCTGTCAATATCTGTGTGCGTGTTCACATACTGGACACCAAACAACCCTGAATTATCCGCTGCTTGGAGGAATTTCGCGAGCTCTTGCTCACACGGGTGCTGCACTCGGCTGATCGTTTTCGAGCGGCTGCTACATCACACGTTGTGGTCTAAATTTTTGTTTCCAATTATGAATGATGGGGGTCAGAGGCACTCTCTGTCAATATCTGTTTGCGTGTTCACACACTGGACACCAAACAACCCTGAATTATCCGCTGCTTGGAGGAATTTCGCGAGCTCTTGCTCACACGGGTGCTGCACTCGGCTGATCGTTTTCGAGCGGCTGCTACATCACACGTCGTGGTCTAAATTTTTGTTTCCAATTATGAATGGTGAGGGTCAGAGGCACTCTCTGTCAATATCTGTTTGCGTGTTCACACACTGGACGCCAAACAACCCTGAATTATCCGCTGCTTGGAGGAATTTCGCGAGCTCTTGCCCACACGGGTGCTGCACTCGGCTGATCGTTTTCGAGCGGCTGCTGCATCACACGTCGTGGTCTAAATTTTTGTTTCCAATTATGAATGATGGGGGTCAGCGACGCTCTCTGTCAATATCTGTGTGCGTGTTCACATACTGGACACCAAACAACCCTGAATTATCCGCTGCTTGGAGGAATTTCGCGAGCTCTTGCT
>NW_899085.1:0-886 GCF_000209065.1 Trypanosoma cruzi | reverse complement strand
GACCATTTAAGTTAATACAAAAGACTTTTTTTTTTCTGTGCTTCGAGCGCACTTTTTTTGGCCCTTTATTCAGCCAGCACTGTGCGTTTTGCGTGTGTTTTTGCACAGTGGAATATTCGTGGTGGTGTTTTTTTTGCTATTTTCTGTTCATTTGCAGGTATTGCAACTCTGCTTGAACCAAAAGGGAAGAGAATGGATTTGGCTCTGTATTGTTTGATGCATGCCCTTCGATCCTTTGTTATGACACAGCATCGTTTGGGCTGGATACCGTATCCCAAACACATTTTAGTATGTCTTCTTTATATTTTTTCCGTGGGGTATCTTATATTCCAGTTTGATCAGGAACCGGATAAGCTTAATCCTCGTCTGCGCGCCTTTTTTTCCAAATTACTTCCAGTAGAAGAAGAGGAAAAGGCTGAGGGTATTGTAAGCCGCATGGAAGAGTAGCGTAGAATGTCGCGAAAATTTATTTCAATATATATATTGCATCTCTGTGAGTGTGTGTGTCCTTTTTAAAATGTGATTTTATGGAAGTTTTCTTTAGCTGAAATATTTGCCTTTTTTTTTTTTTTTTTTTTTGTATCCTATTGAAGCCACAGAATTAAATAGGCGAAAAAAATAAATAGATAGATAGTTTGAAAGAAACTGATTTACTGGTTTTACAAAGGAGAAAAGACCCAGAAGATGACTGATCAAGTGACGGAGAAACTTATTCGTGCGCGACTGGAGAGCTCTGGGGAACTAGGAAAGATGTGGGCCATGGTCGTTGATGCCGCTCTCAGGTCGATTTCGGAGGATTCCAAGATGTTGTCAAATCTTTTTATGCCATCTCCCACATTAACAGCAGCAAAGAAAGCCACAGAAGGCAAACAAGCTCTTGCAATTG
>NW_899084.1:0-886 GCF_000209065.1 Trypanosoma cruzi | reverse complement strand
CCTGAATTATCCGCTGCTTGGAGGAATTTCGCGAGCTCTTGCCCACACGGGTGCTGCACTTGGCTGATCGTTTTCGAGCGGCTGCTGCATCACACGTTGTGGTCCAAATATTTGTTTCCGATTGTGAATGGTGGGAGTCAGAGACACTCTCTTTCAACGTCTTTTTGCCTGTTCACACACTGGACACCAAACAACCCTGAATTATCCGCTGCTTGGAGGAATTTCGCGAGCTCTTGCCCACGAGGGTGCTGCACTTGGCTGATCGTTTTCGAGCGGCTGCTGCATCACACGTTGTGGTCCAAATTTTTGTTTCCGATTGTGAATGGTGGGAGTCAGAGACACTCTCTGTCAATATCTGTTTGCGTGTTCACACACTGGACACCAAACAACCCTGAATTATCCGCTGCTTGGAGGAATTTCGCGAGCTCTTGCCCACACGGGTGCTGCACTTGGCTGATCGTTTTCGAGCGGCTGCTGCATCACACGTTGTGGTCCAAATATTTGTTTCCGATTATGAATGGTGGGAGTCAGAGGCACTCTCTGTCAATATCTGTTTGCGTGTTCACACACTGGACACCAAACAACCCTGAATTATCCGCTGCTTGGAGGAATTTCGCGAGCTCTTGCCCACGAGGGTGCTGCACTTGGCTGATCGTTTTCGAGCGGCTGCTGCATCACACGTTGTGGTCCAAATTTTTGTTTCCGATTGTGAATGGTGGGAGTCAGAGACACTCTCTGTCAATATCTGTTTGCGTGTTCACACACTGGACACCAAACAACCCTGAACTATCCGCTGCTTGGATGAATTTCGCGAGCTCTTGCCCACAAGGGTGCTGCACTTGGCTGATCGTTTTCGAGCGGCCGCTGCATCACACGTTGTGGTCCA
>NW_899083.1:0-886 GCF_000209065.1 Trypanosoma cruzi | reverse complement strand
TCTCTCTCTGTATAGCTATCATCGTATTTCAATAGGACTTTCTTTGATGATGGGTAGTGATTGCCAGAAATACTTTGTATTGAAAAAAGAAAAGGGCCTTATTACAGATGGATTTTTTTCTCGCATTCGACATCCCAATTACTTGGGAGAAATGCTTATTTACGGCTCATTTGCTTTTGTGTCAAAAGATATACGATCGTTTGGAGTATTGGCATGGGTTTGGGTTGGGATTTTCGTTCCGTATATTTTACGGAAGGAACATCGCATGAGCCGTCATAAAGGTTGGCACGCCTACACCCTCCGCTCCGGATTACTCCTTCCACGCCTTTTCCCTTCAAAAGAATGTTCTGGTGCATGCTAGGGTTTATTTATTTATTATTTCTATTTTTGGAAATTAAATGAATTAAAGGCGCAAAAGAAGATGAACAACAAAAACAACAACAGGGGAGGAAACAAAGAACAGGTATATTGTGTATTTTTATTATTATTAGGAACTCAGGAAGAGAATAGCCCCGGGGGAAGATGCCTTAATTAATTTTTATATACGTGTATTTTGAGGAAACGGATATATTCGGTTTTTTTCTTCTTTTCTTTTGTCTTGTGAATTTGAGGAAGAACATAACGTCTTTTTTGGGATTGGGGAACCGATAGCTGCCTGATAATTCTTCATTTTTTATTGTTATTTTTGCCATCCCACTCAGCTCCTTTTTGATTCCCACTTCGAGACGGGGTCTTGTGGGGTGGAGGAGTCCAAGTCTGGCACGTCGTAAGAAGTATATTTCATACGTTCACTGAGTGCAAAGGCCACGTGAACGGGTCACAGAATATATATGTAATATATTTCAGATGGTTATCGGAGGAAACACTGGAGGCAATTGACTGTCTT
>NW_899082.1:0-886 GCF_000209065.1 Trypanosoma cruzi | reverse complement strand
CGCCAGTCGACGATTCATAAAATAAGGGACAAACATTCCAATTGTTTTTTGTCTTTTGCCTTTCTGGCGGGATTGGGCGAGGCAAAAAGAAGGAAAAGAAGGACTGCGGCAACGGTTTCGGGATCAGGGAACGCACCGTGGTGCGTCGCGCCTTGCGCAAAGATTCCTAGCGGCAAAGCCGCATGGTACCCCGGAATGTGCCCGGCACGCTCTAAACGTGTTGCTTTCGTTTTCCAGAGGACAACGCAAATGCGCTCGATTGTTCGAGGAGCAAAAGTAACACTTCGTAAGCTATAAATGCGTGTATCCAATCCGAATAGAGCGTTGAACAATTAAGCGAGGAAGGGACGGACGAATTCGTTAGCAAGATTGCGATCAAAAATTCCCCATTTGGTTTCGAAACTATTTTTACGAGGTTACGTTCTTATTGGGGACTGTTGTGTATATCTTCTCGGCCATTTAGCTAAGATCAAGTTTTTAAACTGTTCTTATCAGATTAATTCCTGATATGGGCTTCGTCCCAGGAATAGAAACCGCTGATCTCTCAAGTGTTCCTCCGGAGTTTCGCGTGTCCGGATGGAGCGCTTCCTTTTCCAAAATTGTGTTCGCTTTTTCCTTTTTTATGCAAGCCGAAAATAGGCAAAATATCCGTCTGGACCGCAGGCCGGACTCCGTCTTTATCTCCGACCAAACATTATAGGTAAAAGGGGCAACGCAGAAGCAGGTAGATCCCCCAATATCTTCTGACAAAATGCGGATTCTGTTGTCCACTCGAGTGCCCTTTTGTACTCGGTTAGGATCTGAAATATTATTATTGACGCGGCTTTTCCTATCCCTCCCAGCATGAAGTCGCACCCTGTCGCGGTGCTGGGGCTTTGGGTGCGTA
>NW_899081.1:0-886 GCF_000209065.1 Trypanosoma cruzi | reverse complement strand
AAAATGTAGATTTGAATTTAGATGAATTAGGTCCAAGTTCATCGGGAATCGGATCTTCGATTTAGGAGATACTAGAAGATCTGCACGCCCTGTTGGCGTGCCACCTAATTAAGCCCTGTAATATGGCTCATCTGTAATATATATAGAAAATTTGCCTACCTCTCATTTTATATTATTTTTAACTCTAGCAAAATTTCACATCAAACAAGGAGATGTGGCAAATTACACTGCTATGCTTATTAACTACATTATAATCATTTTCAAAAGCAATATTAACTTTGATTAACAGTTATACATGGCATTTAAAAGGTGAAGATAGAAGACCGCGATCTAAAAATAATAATTTGAAATGTGAGAATGACCAGTAATATTAAACATGCAGAGTAATATATTATTACATGAGTAAGTTTAACTCTGAAAAAAAATTCTTTCAAATGGACATATTAATGGAATTTAATTTTATGTTTGTCTTAGAATTATGAGAAAAACCAAAGTAAGATTGTAATTAATGATGATCAATAATTTGGCAAATAGCTAGAGACTCTATGTCGTAGGCTCTCCGGATCTTCCATTATATTTGGGAGATGAAGTGAATAATTCAAGTCATCAAACAAGCATAATGAAACATCCGACGCCTCGAGAGAGGAATATTAGAGACATTGCTGAGCCCTTAGCCTGCCAGTCAACTTCAGCCTGAGATGTGCCCGTCAAACCACTCGAAGGCAGCGACCAGATGTGTTACACATTCAGGAGACTTGACAAAAATGGCTAAAGATCTACAACCTCTCAAATATTCCTAACTCATACTCATGTGAATCTAGTTCCCAGGATGTGCACTAGATTCACACTTTCATATTAAGCATGATTATACATAGCAAACCTTCCA
>NW_899080.1:0-886 GCF_000209065.1 Trypanosoma cruzi | reverse complement strand
AGACCACAGCGTGTGGTGCAGCAGCCACTCGAAAACGATCCGCCGAGTGCAGCACCCTTGTGGGCAGGAGCTCGCGAAATTCCTCCAAGCAGCGGATAGTTCAGGGTTGTTTGGTGTCCAGTGTGTGCACACGCAAACATACATTGAAAGAGAGTGCCTCTGACTCCCGCCATTCATAATTCAAAACAAAAATATAGACCACAACGTGTGGTGCAGCAGCCGCTCGAAAACGATCCGCCGAGTGCAGCACCCTTGTGGGCAGGAGCTCGCGAAATTCCTCCAAGCAGCGGATAGTTCAGGGTTGTTTGGTGTCCAGTGTGTGCACACGCAAACATACATTGAAAGAGAGTGCCTCTGACTCCCGCCATTCATAATTCGAAACAAAAACATAGACCACAACGTGTGGTGCAGCAGCCGCTCGAAAACGATCCGCCGAGTGCAGCACCCTTGTGGGCAGGAGCTCGCGAAATTCCTCCAAGCAGCGGATAGTTCAGGGTTGTTTGGTGTCCAGTGTGTGCACACGCAAACATACATTGAAAGAGAGTGCCTCTGACTCCCGCCATTCATAATTCGAAACAAAAACATAGACCACAACGTGTGGTGCAGCAGCCGCTCGAAAACGATCCGCCGAGTGCAGCACCCTTGTGGGCAGGAGCTCGCGAAATTCCTCCAAGCAGCGGATAGTTCAGGGTTGTTTGGTGTCCAGTGTGTGCACACGCAAACATACATTGAAAGAGAGTGCCTCTGACTCCCGCCATTCATAATTCGAAACAAAAACATAGACCACAACGTGTGGGGCAGCAGCCGCTCGAAAACGATCCGCCGAGTGCAGCACCCTTTGTGGGCAGGAGCTCGCGAAATTCCTCCAGCAGCGGATAGTTCAGGG
>NW_899079.1:0-886 GCF_000209065.1 Trypanosoma cruzi | reverse complement strand
GCTGCACTCGCCGGATCGTTTTCGAGCGGCCGCTGCACCGCACGTTGTGGTCTAAATTTTGTTTTCGAATTATGAATGGTGGTGGTCAGAGGCACTCTCTTTCAATGTCTGTTTGCGTGTTCACACACTGGACGCCAAACAACCCTGAACTATCCGCTGCTTGGAGGAATGTCGCGAGATCTTGCCCACAAGGGTGCTGCACTCGGCGGATCGTTTTCGAGCGGCCGCTGCAACGCACGTTGTGGTCTAAGTTTTTGTTTCGAATTATGAATGGTGGTGGTCAGAGGCACTCTCTTTCAATGTCTGTTTGCGTGTTCACACACTGGACGCCAAACAACCCTGAACTATCCGCTGCTTGGAGGAATTTCGCGAGATCTTGCCCACAGGGGTGCTGCACTCGCCGGATCGTTTTCGAGCGGCCGCTGCACCGCACGTTGTGGTCTAAATTTTTGTTTCGAATTATGAATGGTGGTGGTCAGAGGCACTCTCTTTCAATGTCTGTTTGCGTGTTCACACACTGGACGCCAAACAACCCTGAACTATCCGCTGCTTGGAGGAATTTCGCGAGATCTTGCCCACAGGGGTGCTGCACTCGCCGGATCGTTTTCGAGCGGCCGCTGCACCGCACGTTGTGGTCTAAATTTTTGTTTCGAATTATGAATGGTGGTGGTCAGAGGCACTCTCTTTCAATGTCTGTTTGCGTGTTCACACACTGGACGCCAAACAACCCTGAACTATCCGCTGCTTGGAGGAATGTCGCGAGATCTTGCCCACAAGGGTGCTGCACTCGGCGGATCGTTTTCGAGCGGCCGCTGCAACGCACGTTGTGGTCTAAGTTTTTGTTTCGAATTATGAATGGTGGTGGTCAGAGGCACTCTCTTTCAAT
>NW_899078.1:0-886 GCF_000209065.1 Trypanosoma cruzi | reverse complement strand
GTAGAAGAGTCCGTCGGCACCCGTCATCCGTCCCAACCGGCCGCTTGACAGCCATGAAGTGCAGCCGCTGGTGTGCCAAACGCACCGCCTGACCCACGTCGCTATTGCCGCACATTTTTGTATAAAGCGGGCTGCTAAAGAAATCCCGCATGAGCGCGCGTTCTGTGATGGTCTTCCCTGTAGCCGTCTCGTGCACCGTCAACAGTGCGGCTACTCTAGCCCCCACGTCATTTGCCTTCCTCGAAAGGAGTAGGCCGTCAAAAACCACCGCGGATATGGGCAACTTGCGTGAAAACACTGGCACGTCGCGTTCCTCCGGTGAAATGTGTTCCGCAAAAAATTCGCACACGGCCTGTCGATCTGCACAACCATTCGCGAGACGATGCGTCAGGCCCTGTGGGTCCCTGCGGTCCTCAATTGTGAAGGGGGAATTGGCACTTGCACATATACCTTGCATTGCTGCAAATGCCTCTATGTCTGTGCAGAGCAATGGAAGAAGCTTGTAGTGAAAGTGCGGCTGATGAATCGCCTTGAGTTTCTCAAAGTCTGTCACAATGACATCACGTGGCAGACGTGACGATAAGGAGGAGGTGGCAGCCATGTGAGTCATGAGCACAATGCGCCGAAGTTTGTAACCACTAAAGACTTCATCAAAGACATTCTCGCGGGTAACGTCTCCAGAGACTTGATGGATTAACAGCGGAATCATGTGCTTGTGACGCTTCTTAATAAGCGATGCGTACACATCGCGTTGCATTCTCTCTATTTACCTCAGATCACAACCTCCTTCACCACAACCCTCGTGTGTAAAGCAGAAAAAGAAAAAAAAAACAAAACAATGTATACATGCAGGTATAAATATATCAAAATTGTGTGCCGCAAAAAA
>NW_899077.1:0-886 GCF_000209065.1 Trypanosoma cruzi | reverse complement strand
AAGCAGCGGATAGTTCAGGGTTGTTTGGCGTCCAGTGTGTGAACACGCAAACAGACATTGAAAGAGAGTGCCTCTGACCACCACCATTCATAATTCGAAACAAAAATTTAGACCACAACGTGCGGTGCAGCAGCCACTCGAAAACGATTATCCGACTGCAGCACCCTTGTGGGCAAGATCTCGCGACATTCCTCCAAGCAGCGGATAGTTCAGGGTTGTTTGGCGTCCAGTGTGTGAACACGCAAACAGACATTGAAAGAGAGTGCCTCTGACCACCACCATTCATAATTCGAAACAAAAATTTAGACCACAACGTGTGGTGCAGCAGCCGCTCGAAAACGATTATCCGACTGCAGCACCCTTGTGGGCAAGGTCTCGCGAAATACCTCCAAGCAGCGGATAGTTCAGGGTTGTTTGGTGTCCAGTGTGTGAACACGCAAACAGACATTGAAAGAGAGTGCCTCTGACCACCACCATTCATAATTCGAAACAAAAATTTAGACCACAACGTGCGGTGCAGCAGCCGCTCAAAAACGATCCGGCGAGTGCAGCACCCCTGTGGGCAAGATCTCGCGACATTCCTCCAAGCAGCGGATAGTTCAGGGTTGTTTGGCGTCCAGTGTGTGAACACGCAAACAGACATTGAAAGAGAGTGCCTCTGACCACCACCATTCATAATTCGAAACAAAAATTTAGACCACAGCCTGTGGTGCAGCAGCCGCTCGAAAACGATTATCCGACTGCAGCACCCTTGTGGGCAAGATCTCGCGAAATTCCTCCAAGCAGCGGATAGTTCAGGGTTGTTTGGCGTCCAGTGTGTGAACACGCAAACAGACATTGAAAGAGAGTGCCTCTGACCACCACCATTCATAATTCGAAACAAAAA
>NW_899076.1:0-886 GCF_000209065.1 Trypanosoma cruzi | reverse complement strand
GCGTTTTAAGCACGGCATGTGTGTGCATGTGTGTGTGTGTTTGTCAGCGCCTATACTTGCAGAGCAGCTGTGCGCCACAAGAGAGTCTGAAGAAAGCAACGGCAGAGAGAGGCAGATAAGCACACACGCAAATTACTCATATCATCACACACACACACACGCAGCCGCGGAATGGGTGCACTCAACCACAAAATCAAAAAGAAAAACAAAACAAAAAGCCGAAGCGTGGGACTACCAGCGCACACACACTCTCATTGCTCCCGTAAAGCAAAACACACACACAGGGAGAGAGAGAGAGGTCGCCCACTCAATGCAATGAAAACAAAACAGAAACAGTTACGGTGCTCCGCCCATGCAGCCAGGCAGGACGGCAGCGGTGCGTGTCGTGCAAAAGAGAGCACCAACGGGCCTGCATGGGTGTGCATGCATATATACAATGGGCACATTATTGTGTGTGCTTCGTGGGGTGAGGCGACGACGAGAGTCCATGCAAGGGGACACACACACAGAGAGAGAAGGAAGTGTGTGTATGCGGGCGGTGCATGGCTCTCTCACACTCACTCTCACGCGGCCACCACCGCAGCCGCAGCCGCACAAACCACGAAACAGATGGAATCAGTGCGATTGCAGAACTCGCACACCGTCCTGCAAACCAGAAGTTTAAAAAGCAATATGAAACAAGAATTCAAAAAAAAAAAAATGGAAAAAACTTAGGCTTCTGCGGGAATCGAACCCGCGTCCCCGGATGACATTGTGAGCGTGTTTGCCACTGAGCTATAAAAATGCGGTCGCGCGACTCCTTTTCACGTAAAGTATTAATGTCGATCTTCGAACAATCGAGCACATTTGCGTTGTCCCCTGGAAAACGAAAAAGACGTGTTTAGGA
>NW_899075.1:0-886 GCF_000209065.1 Trypanosoma cruzi | reverse complement strand
CCTGCATGGGTGTGCATGCATATATACAATGGGCACATTATTGTGTGTGCTTCGTGGGGTGAGGCGACGACGAGAGTCCATGCAAGGGGACACACACACAGAGAGAGAAGGAAGTGTGTGTATGCGGGCGGTGCATGGCTCTCTCACACTCACTCTCACGCGGCCACCACCGCAGCCGCAGCCGCACAAACCACGAAACAGATGGAATCAGTGCGATTGCAGAACTCGCACACCGTCCTGCAAACCAGAAGTTTAAAAAGCAATATGAAACAAGAATTCAAAAAAAAAAAAAATGGAAAAAACTTAGGCTTCTGCGGGAATCGAACCCGCGTCCCCGGATGACATTGTGAGCGTGTTTGCGACTGAGCTAAAAAAATGCGGTCGCGCGACTCCTTTTCACGTAAAGTATTAATGTCGATCTTCGAACAATCGAGCACATTTGCGTTGTCCCCTGGAAAACGAAAAAGACGTGTTTAGGATGCGCAGCCGCAGCGTGGTTACTACTGTAAGTCGTCATATATCTAACGCCCGAGGCCACCGCTGCAGCTTGGATAATTCGACACGTCGTGCTGTATCTAACGTCCGGGGCAGCCGCTGCAACTTGGATAATTCGACACGTCGTCCCGTATCTAACGTCCGGGGCAGCCGCTGCAACTTGGATAATTCGACACGTCGTGCTGTATCTAGCGTCCGGGGCCACCGCCCTACCATTTTTTATTTCTTGCGGCGGCCAACCCCGGCAGTAAGGACAAAAAAAAGAATCGCGTTTTCTTTAATGTTTTTCCTGTTTGGGGGCGGGGATCTTTGTTTTCTATGATTGCCTCTTTTTTTTTGTCTGTTCCAAGTTGGTTTTGAGGACGCTTGATGTGCCTGCTGGGTGATCGCC
>NW_899074.1:0-886 GCF_000209065.1 Trypanosoma cruzi | reverse complement strand
CCAAAAACCAGCACGCCAACAGAGTCGCGGAACACCGCCACCGCCTGCGTGCGCGCGATGGTCAGCACGCTCCCCGTCAGATTCACGCTGTGCAGCACGAGGCACGCAGAGACGTCGCCAAGGCCGTAGGCGCCACGGTACGCAACACGCCTCTCTGCGATCAGCACCGAGTCCACCACAGCGACGCGCGAGCCCGGCGGAAATCGGTTCGCCACCAGTACGCCGCCGCCAGAGCGCGACTCAAGCCCGCTGATCAACACATCGGCGCGCTCGCCAGCAGACGGGTCGGACAGCCACCCAACAACGTACAGGCTCGCTCCGCCCACAAACGTGCAGTTCGCCAGCGTCACGTTGCGCACGCTCCCTGACATCAACTCCACGTCCACCACGACTTCCGCCGCAAAGGTCACACCAACGTAGCACACCACCGACGTCCCGAAGCCGGCGTTCACCTCCACATCCACACTCCCGTCCCGCACGCACAATTCGGCGCCGTCGGTGCTCGATGACTCGGGAACAGCAACGGGCAGGCACGCATCGCCGTGGCCGCCCTCAGCGCACGTGCAGGCGCAGCCATCACTCGAGGCCGTCGTCGTGTACGCGGGGAAGCACGACGCCAAGAGGGTGCATGGGTCCCCGCAGGTCAAAATGGTGGCATTGTACGCAGACGGGATGCCGTACCCCGCCCCCTCCCCGCCGTTCACACTGTTGCACGCGGCCACAATCGCTCCGTTCGTGAGATCGCGGGACCCTGTGGATATCCGCAGAACTGTCGGCGTTCCCCTGTTGGACATGAATCGGTTGCCGGACACAGACACCACGGAGTCGCGGAGATTCACCGTGGGGTTTAAAACAGTAAAGGCATCTGATGGAGATACACGGCAGA
>NW_899073.1:0-886 GCF_000209065.1 Trypanosoma cruzi | reverse complement strand
GACGAAGCGGTCTCGATTATTCCCGCTGCATTCAACAATCGCGCGTCAGCGGTTGAGATGCCTCGTGGAGTTTCGCGCGCTTTACCGGAGAAGGGCAGAGGGAAAGGGGACCGCACGACGAGTCCCCAAGCTTGCACGAGTCTCTCCAAGGTAGCCGGGTTCAACCAGCCCTTGACCCACTCCGGATTCAGTACAGGCACGTTGACCTGCTGTAGCGGGATGTTTCGTTCATCTTGTGGTGTGGCCGGACGCGTCCTTGTCGCGCGTCTCGTTATTGTGGCAGAATAATGATAAAAATCATGGAAAAAAGCTCCTCCGCTCTCAGCCACGGTTCCTGCCCTTCCGCAGTTTCTCCCTTCACATCAATGCGGCCAGCGACGACACCTGGGCCAGCACTGTGGTGTACTTCCCCAAATATCGAACTGTGTTCTGGGGAAGGTCGAACGGTTCGACGTGCCTCGCCAACTGCGAGATCACTTGTGGGTCCAAATTGTGCGTCTCCACGATTGGAGCCGCGTGCCTCAACACACCCTGTTTTATGGAATGCGCCGTGGCATTCCAAGGAGCCAGAGCTCGTTCCACCTGGGCAGTCGTCAGGTTCGTGAGCCTTCCGTTGTTTCAAAGTGTCATACAGAGCTTTATAATGTCGAACGCATCCTGCCCTCGCATCCCCACGAACCGCGAGGCGCAGTGGGGATCCGCCCTCGCCGTCTTCGGTGCCACGGATCAATACAAAATTAAGGTCCCGTTCGGCTCCAGCGTGACATTTTTGGGAGTCAAGGCCACAATCTCAAACAAACGGCTCGCCGTTATCCACACAAGTCGAAAAACAACGCGTTCCTTCCAATCGGTCCGGCTGCGGATAGGTTGATTCAACCATTCCTTT
>NW_899072.1:0-886 GCF_000209065.1 Trypanosoma cruzi | reverse complement strand
CCATTCATAATCGGAAACAAAAATTTAGACCACAACGTGTGATGCAGCAGCCGCTCGAAAACGATCAGCCGACTGCAGCACCCGTGTGGGCAAGAGCTCGCGAAATTCCTCCAAGCAGCGGATAATTCAGGGTTGTTTGGTGTCCAGTGTGTGAACACGCAAACAGATATTGACAGAGAGTGCCTCTGACTCCCACCATTCATAATCGGAAACAAAAATTTAGACCACAACGTGTGATGCAGCGACCGCTCGAAAACGATTAGCCGAGTGCAGCACCCGTGTGGGCAACAGCTCGCAAAATTCCTCCAAGCAGCGGATAATTCAGGGTTGTTTGGTGTCCAGTGTGTGAACACGCAAACAGATATTGACAGAGAGTGCCTCTGACTCCCACCATTCATAATCGGAAACAAAAATTTAGACCACAACGTGTGATGCAGCAGCCGCTCGAAAACGATCAGCCGACTGCAGCACCCGTGTGGGCAAGAGCTCGCGAAATTCCTCCAAGCAGCGGATAATTCAGGGTTGTTTGGTGTCCAGTGTGTGAACACGCAAACAGATATTGACAGAGAGTGCCTCTGACTCCCACCATTCATAATCGGAAACAAAAATTTAGACCACAACGTGTGATGCAGCAGCCGCTCGAAAACGATCAGCCGACTGCAGCACCCGTGTGGGCAAGAGCTCGCGAAATTCCTCCAAGCAGCCGACAATTCAGGGTTGTTTGGTGTCCAGTGTGTGAACACGCAAACAGATATTGACAGAGAGTGTCTCTGACTCCCACCATTCACAATCGGAAACAAAAATTTGGACCACAACGTTTGATGCAGCGACCGCTCGAAAACGATTAGCCGAGTGCAGCACCCGTGTGGGCAAGAGCTCGCGAAAT
>NW_899071.1:0-886 GCF_000209065.1 Trypanosoma cruzi | reverse complement strand
CTGCTTGGAGGAATTTCGCGAGATCCTGCCCACAACGGTGCTGCACTCGGCGGATCGTTTTCGAGCGGCTGCTGCACCACACGCTGTGGTCTAAATTTTTGTTTCGAATTATGAATGGTGGTGGTCAGAGACACTCTCTTTCACTGTCTGTTTGCGTGTTCACACACTGGACGCCAAACAACCCGGAACTATCCGCTGCTTGGAGGAATTTCGCGAGATCCTGCCCACAACGGTGCTGCACTCGGCGGATCGTTTTCGAGCGGCTGCTGCACCACACGTTGTGGTCTAAATTTTTGTTTCGAATTATGAATGGTGGTGGTCAGAGGCACTCTCTTTCACTGTCTGTTTGCGTGTTCACACACTGAACGCCAAACAACCCTGAACTATCCGCTGCTTGGAGGAATTTCGCGAGATCCTGCCCACAACGGTGCTGCACTCGGATAATCGTTTTCGAGCGGCTGCTGCACCACACGTTGTGGTCTAAATTTTTGTTTCGAATTATGAATGGTGGTGGTCAGAGACACTCTCTTTCACTGTCTGTTTGCGTGTTCACACACTGGACGCCAAACAACCCGGAACTATCCGCTGCTTGGAGGAATTTCGCGAGATCCTGCCCACAACGGTGCTGCACTCGGCGGAACGTTTTCGAGCGGCTGCTGCACCACACGTTGTGGTCTAAATTTTTGTTTCGAATTATGAATGGTGGTGGTCAGAGGCACTCTCTTTCACTGTCTGTTTGCGTGTTCACACACTGAACACCAAACAACCCGGAACTATCCGCTGCTTGGAGGAATTTCGCGAGATCCTGCCCACAACGGTGCTGCACTCGGCGGAACGTTTTCGAGCGGCTGCTGCACCACACGCTGTGGTCTAAATTTTTGTTTCG
>NW_899070.1:0-886 GCF_000209065.1 Trypanosoma cruzi | reverse complement strand
AAAAAAATGTGGTCGCGCGACCCACTTTCACGTAAGGTGTTAAGTTCGATCTTCGAACAATCGAGCACATTTGCGTTGTCCCCTGGAAAACGAAAGCGACATGTTTAGGGTGCGCCGCCGCAGCGTGGATACCTCGATTCGTCGTCATATATCTCTCGTACGGGGCCGCAGCCGCAGCGTGAATACTTCGATTCGTCGTCATATATCTCTCGTACGGGGCCGTCGCCGCAGCGTGGATACATCGATTCGTTGTCATGTATCTCTCGTTCGGGGCGGACCGCCGCAACTTGGATAATTCGACACGTCGTCATGTATCTCTCGTCCGGGGCAGCCGCTGCAACTTGGATAATTCGACACGTCGTCATGTATCTCTCGTCCGGGGCCACCGCCCTACTCTTTTTTATTCCCTGCGGCGGCCAACCCCGGCAGTAAGGACAAAAAACAGGATCGCGTTTTTTTTTAATGCTTTTCCTGTTTGGGGGGGCGGATCTTTGTTTTCTATGATTGCCCCCCCCCTTTTTTTGTCTATTCCAGGTTGGTTTTAGGAGGCTTGATGTGCCTGCTGGGTGATCGCCGGCTTTTTTATTGGTGATTGCGTATTTTTGGCTTACCGGTGTGCCGCTCAGTGCCATTTTGTTTTACTTCTTTTCTGCTTATTGGGGCGTGTTGTTATTCGTCACGCGTCAGCATACACCGAGCAACATGTCAAAAAAACAAAACGCAGGCTTCTTCGCCCCTCGCGAGGGCCTCCGCAGCCACAATCCTGTGCGTGCGTGCATTCTCAGCGTTTTAAACACGGCATGTGTGTGCATGTGCTTGTGTGTTTGGCAGCGCCTATAATTGCAGAGCAGCTGTGCGCCACAAGAGAGTCAGAAGAAAGCAACGG
>NW_899069.1:0-886 GCF_000209065.1 Trypanosoma cruzi | reverse complement strand
TTGTGGTGCCGCTTCCGTACTGTGAAGCGGACCGTTTTCTACGCGTGTGTGCATGGCCACATGGCAATAAGAGATGCTGACCTGTCGCTCCCGGGGCGCTCAGTGACCCTGTGCGACGAGCCGTTGTACCTGACGCTCTTTGACAACTCCGTGATGGTGTTCAATGAGGAGCGGCGTCTTGTGACTGGCATTCCCGCCGTTCACATCAAATCACTGCACTACTCGACAATGGAAGTGGATGCCTCCAAGAAGGACCCGAAGAATGAGAAGTGCCGCTGCTTCTTGTCGTTCCGCTCAAACAGTGAGGAATATCCGGACATTCTGTTTGTGCCGACCCTCGAGCGATTTGCCGATGCGAACGAGGAGAACGTTCCTGCCGCGCAGGTTAACCGCGTGCAAACGGCTCTCTCCATGCTGGTACTTATGAGGCAGCAGACTCCTCGGATGGCTGACCAATCGGAGACCCCGCCAACGGAGCTGACAGATGTCTCGAAACTCACGGCCGGCCTCGAGGATGGTGTGGAGTCCTCCGAAAATGGTCTGCTCGACGTTTACGCAAGAGAAGAAAATGCAAGAAATCTGCTCCGCCTGCCAGTGAGGTTTAAGTTGGAGAACAAGGACATGGGAGACAAGCTCATTGGAAAGCTGCCAGTACCCCACCGCCTCAGCGAACTCGCATCACAACTGGGCATCAAGCCCAAGAAGGCCCTCACGAATTACCCGATCCGCTACGAGTACCTCTCCCCGGGAGCCACCGTGGCGGACCCGACGTGCCAAAGAAAAAAAAGCAACCCCTTGCGCGACCTCTTGCTTATTGGCGGCAAGTACTGAGCGTATATATATATATAGAGAGAGGGAGAGGAGGAAATAGGGGAACAGTAGTGAA